>NC_079559.1:675000-890000 GCF_015846415.1 Triplophysa dalaica
ACATAGAGAGAGAGAGAGAGAGAGAGAGAGAGAGAGAGAGAGACGGGTCATTTCAGACTGATGTTTATGAGAACTCTAGAATTAACCGTCAGCCGTTCTCTGTCAGCTAAAGCTCCCGCTACCAAATAAATCAAGTGCTGATTGGACAAACCACTCTGTGATTTACGCCCCTGTGAAGCAGAAACACCTGCAGGTAAACCAAACCCTCATAAGTCACGGCTGTTGAGATGCGCGGGGCTATATTTGCCTCGGCCAATGGCATCCCGTTCGCTCAGACGCTCCAAACATGACACGGACGTGACTGCCAATGAGCTGGTGAAGACGGCCCCCGCTGGGTGGTAATGGGAGCGCGCGTGAAGCATTCAGCTGCTGTTTCTTCAGACCCGCTGTGAGCGAGCAGAACCTCTGACAGACCCTGCAGAGAGCCAGCGGGAGTTTACACAACAGCTGCAGGGTGTCTGCGGACAAGCAGAGGCCGGACGTCCTGTCAGCGCCGCTATGTTTAGCCTCTCTCGCCCTGAACCTTCTTCATATGCAGTTTTTCATCTTTTATTTTAAACCAAACCCTCATGATTATCATCCTGGAATTACAGCAAAGCTGACCCGAGCCGACCTCCACAAGTCTCATTCTGAGTAAACGGGTCAAGTGGAAGCGCCGATGATAAACCTCGAGGAAAATACGAGGGTGTGATGAGCACATCACTTAAACTGTGGAATTATGGGGGTTTGAAACTTGTTCAGGCAAATCTCAGACACAATAAGAAAACAACATCACATGGCTGTGAATTATATACACGGATATGAGAAATGGACCGTTCAAATCAACAAACCTGTCACACACATGTCCAGAATAGAAAAAAGAAAGAAAATGTTTTGTGTATTATTGATAAAAAAGGAAGATTGTAAAGTATTAAACATTATAGGGTTCGTCTTTGTGAATATCTGTGAAGACATGTTGAGACAACAGCAGAAAGTTGGAGGTACAAAAATGTGCTTCAAAAGGTCAAACCTTTAACATCTGAAGAACATCTCTGTTCCACAAAAGGTTCCTTGCGGCGAAAAAAGCTTCTTTAGATTATAACAAAGTTTAAAAGAGATGGTTCTCTAAAGCATCGGTTCCCAAACTTTTCAGCCCGCGACCACCCAAATAACAGTGCCATGGACTTGAGACCCCCACTATACTCGGAGGTGGGTAAAGTAGACAAACATTGAGCGGAACTGTGCACCCTGTGTTGTCTTTGGTCAATATTATGCTGAAGGCACCCATTCCGAAGGCTGATGGATTTTTATTTTATTTTTAACTTTACTCATATTATATTTCTTTGTTACACTTATTGATTAAATAGATTACCGATAACTATCAGCCAATACCAATACAGATATTGGTCAATCGCATACAGTACTACACAATACTAGCCAGTTAACTCAAACATTAATACAAATTAAATCAAATTGACTTAAAATGGATCATTTCTTTAATATATTTAAATAAAGTATGTGCTGTTGCTATTTACAGTCATTATTGTTCTCAGGGAAAGAAATAGGATATTCAGACATCAACTCATTGCCTCCATGCAGTTGATTAATAATCCAGGGACATATGAAATCCCTTTGATTTTTTTCCAAATTTCATTTTTCCGTTTTTATTTTTCTGGATTCTGTGTTTCCTTTTTTTTGTGGCGTACAACTATGTTAATATGAACCAGTATCTTATACCTTATATTTTTTCTTTTGCTGTTTTAAGTCTACTTATTAGTTTCGCACATTTTTAGTAGCAGGTTTGTAATGAGATTAACTGGACTTTTATTTTGACAACAGACTGCTTTAAAGGACCTTTAACAGAACGGTTCTTTATGAAACCAAAAATGCTTCTTCAATGGCATCGCTGTGAACAATATTTTAAGCACCTTTATTTGTAAGAGTTTAGAGATTGATTCTAAATCAAACTAAATGATGATTTCAGTTGTGTTGAGAATGTATAAAGCAGAATATTTTGGTTTAGGGTTTAAATAGGAGGGATGAGGTGGAGTTGTACAGTATATGAGTCAATGGAAAGTCCTCTGTGTGATTTCTATCAATCTAATATTCACTATAACAGCAGTTCATGATGGTGATGTTTTCATGAACGGTTCTGTTTACATTTGTTCTGTTTATATTTTTGTCTGGTTCTTTTATGCAGGTTTCATTAAACAGGTTTCATTTTTTTAGTTAAAGCTTGAGCAGCATGAGCGGAGTGATGTATAATCATAACTTCAGGACTAATGTACACAACAGACTTACATTAATAACACAGACAGTCAGACTGTAAATATTGCTGTAGTAGAGAGTATTTAAACTCATCTTACATTCTTCTTCATGCTTGTGTTGCCCTCGGGGCGTCATTACAGCATCACAACTCCATTGATATTCCTCGAAACACATTCAGCATTTCAGATCTACAACTTTACTCCTCACTAGCACATATTTATTTGAAACGTCTATTGTTTTTTATTTTGACTTTTATTAGACGGTAGAGAGAAGCTGTCTGAGCACGTTCACAGTCCGAGTGTGACTTTGGCATCTTCTCCGCGGGAGTCTGACCTCTACTTCTGACTCCATTCTTCATTCAGTTGCTCATGAACGCCGGCTTTGCAGCATGAGATGGGACCGCCGGGGGTCAGAGGTCACAGACCTGCCCCACATGTCAAATCCTAATTGACAGGACAGAATTCATTCCTTCAGCCGACCGGCTGCGACCTGGAGAATCCTCAGAGTGCTTTTCAATTCTGGATATAGAAGTGTTTTAAAGGGACAGTTCACCCAAAAATGAAACTTCTGTCACTATTACTCACCTTCGAGTCGTTACAAATGTGAATAAATATCTTTGTTCTGATGAACACATAGAAGATATTTGGAAGAATGCGTATAACCAAACAGATCTCAACACCCATCGATAGTAGGAAAAATAAATTGCAGTTAAAAGTACCCCAGAACTGTTTGCTGTGCCACAATCTTCAAAATATCTTCTTTTGCGTTCGACAGAACAAGTAATCTTTCCTACTATGAGAGTCACTATGTGCTGAGATCTGTTGTGTTACTGACATTCTTTCTGTGTTCATCAGAACAAAGAATCTTATGCACATTAAGAACGACTCGAAGGATGAGTAAATGATGACTACATTTTCATTTTTGGGTGAAGTGTCCCTTTAAGAGAGGTCAGTAAACCACGCTGTTGAGTTTTCAAGGTTTATTCGCCTTGTTTTTGTCTTTTTTGTGAAAGGAGAAAATGTCCTTCAGTCGTGTGGAGATTCAGTTATCTTAATTGTGTCGGCCGGTATTGATTTGAATTCTTGTGCGTGTGGGATAAATCCACTTTGAATGAGAGACAGACGGTGTTTGACGAGTGTTGTGTAGCCTGAATTATGACTCACAGAAAATAGTTTGATTCGCTTTGCTGTTTTTCAGGCGATTTATTCAGGAGACACGGTTTGTTTGTGTTTGTTCACCACGATCAATGTGGCGTTTAAATGCACAACAACGGAATTAACAATGAACACAATGATGCAAACAATATGAGGGTTAAAGAAGCTACGAATCAAAATAATACATCTTTCATAATGAATACTGAAATGCTTTGATGCATTAGTACAACTCGAGTTCTGTTATTACTGTAAATCAACGTCATCTTTTGCTACACAACTTTTACTCAAAATGTCCCAACGACGGATCGTGTCATTCGTTCTCTAAATGAACGACACTACGCTCTTCAGACACAGGTGCTAAATGATGCCATAGAAGAACCTTTTTCACCGTTTAACCCTCCTGATACCCTAAAACCTCTTTAACAGAGAACCTGTGCATGAGAACAAAAGACACAAAAGAAAGTTAAAGCATTTGTATTTATTAGGCTGTAAACAGGCAAGAAAAAGTATTTTGAACAGAATAGTTCTCTGGGGAACCATAAATGCTTCTTCTGTGGCATCGCTATGAAAAATATTTATTAGCGCATTTATTTTTAACAGTGTATGAATGTGTTGTGTTTATTTTACTCTTCTATTTGCCCATTCTGGTCTCATTTGTGTCTTTCATCATACATTTCTGAAATGACTTTACTCTTCTGCTGATGTCACCATGAGAAAGAGGAAAAAGAGAGAGACGGAGCTAACGGGACACGTGTTTGTTAGTTGTATTGTATCTGTGGTTGTCTGTTTTGCCGTGTTGGGTGTAACTAGTTACTAAGTAATGAGTTACTGTTATTTAATTACTTTCCCTTGAAAGAGTAAAGTAAGGGATTACTCTTATTTTGTCTGTAATTTACTGTAATTTCATTACACTTACTTAAAAATATTTTTCGGTTGCATTATATGGGCTGAAAATTTTATTGTGAAGCGATACTTGGGCCGAGTCCGTTTTATTCATCGTAAATTCAGTTTCTAAAATCAGCGGAGGAACAAAACTCTCTCCAGATTGATTGTATGTGTCTGAATGTGTTTGACAGGTCACATGGAAGTTAATTGTCTTAAACGATCTGTAAAAGGAAATATTCGTCTTTTTTGACCGGTTAAAATAAACGTAACCGTCCCTCAACCGGAATGACGTGAGCGTGCGAGACAGCAAAACAAATGCTGGAAAAAGACAAACGTAAGAACCGTGATTTGAAGTTTATATTCTCATTTCTGTTATCCCAGTAAACGTCGTTCCTGCGGGGAAATAATGAATAAATTGTCTAAACATATTAATAGAGATGGAGGCGAGTTTACACTGCGTCCATCCGTTTGTCGTCTTTATAAAATAAACCTGCGCTCGCAGCCGGAGGTGAGGAGACGCGTGAGGGTTTGTGACGGATGACCTGTTGATTTTAATCCGCAGTAAATGTGATGAACTTTCTCTGACCCGACAGAAAGCGCACATCAGACCCGACGCATCGCTGCTTCAGAAACGCAGATGTTTCCAGAGTTGACGCGTCGCTTTATACACACCACAAACACATGAGATGAGTTCTGTTTGACACGCGTGTCCTTGTGACCAGATCACTTCTACAACATCACATACATAATGACATTTTGTGTACTGCACACTCAAGTGTGTACTTCTCTGTTACCTTTGTTGACTTTATAATTACATTTCCTACATTTGGAACTATAAGATCTTGTAATAAGAGTGTACTTTTCATTGTTAATATAAAAATACTTTGTTTGCACACAGTTAGCATTTGTGTTTTAGTCTTGTCATCTAGCTAAATTACTTTTTACATTTAATTTTTTCAGCTGGTGCATTTAAAGGGACAGTTCACCCAAAAATGGAAATTCTGACATCATTTTCTCATCCTCAGATCGTTTCAAACTTGTGTAAATGTCTTTGTTCTGATGAACACAAAGGAAGATATTAGTAAGAATGTCAGTGACCAAATAGATTTCATCCCGCATTCACCGCCATAGTAGGGTAAAATAAATACTATGGAGTCAATGGGGGGTGAGATCTGTTTGGTTACTGACATTCTTCCAAATATCTTCCCTTGTGTTAAGCAGAACAAACACATTTACACACAGGTTTGAAACCTTATGAGGGTGAGTTAATGATGAAATAATTGTATTTTTGGCGGGAAAATGATTAGTTAATAGCTGAATATTATATAATTCTATTCTCAGTTTTGTAGATTTATCGTTGCCTCTGACATGTATTCATTAAAATTATATTTTGTCAATGTAATTTAGCTATAAATTGGGATACACTCTAAGGATGCATACTACATAGTGTAGTTCAGATCTCGAATGGACTGGAATGCAGCCTTGTTTCTTATTTAGTGTCTCTGAGAATCTCGCGCGCCTCCTGACCGTTCTGGATGGTTTGCACGCATTCTTTTCCAAAAGTAGAACCTGGTGTCTGTTGGCGGTGAGATTATCTGAGCGTGTTACACACGTGTGCTGCACATGTTAAACGGGCTCTCAGTCGGCGAGACGGTGGAACCTTCATCGGTAAACTCCTCAGGGATGGAAATCCAGCTGATGTTGTCATGAGAACGTTATACGGCTGTGAATATTACCTGCGCTGACACACGAGGAGGTTTTATTGAAGCAGCTGTTTCTCATATTGAGTCGAGAGCTTGAAATGAGAGCAGGTGGACTTCTGTGGAATATAAAGACAAGCTGTTGACGACTTCTGTCAAACCTCCCGCAGGGTTTTATGGGAAGGGGGCTGTCGTGGACTTCCGAATTCCTGCTAGCTATAGTGGCCCTCGGGGAACAGAGCAACTGTTTGAGAACAACCTACAACTTTTCTAAGGTTTGCTGATGATAAAGTGCCGTAGCACTGAAGAAATGTCCAGTGTTTGTATATTCTGCTGGTATCTGAAATGATGAAAAACAAAAAAAAGTAAATGAGAATGAATTAAGCATCGGCACTAAGAGTGATGAGAGTAGAAGCATCTAATACTTGTAGTTTCAGAAATAAGCTTCTCATTAGACAGACAGACAGACAGACAGACAGCTTTAGAAATGTGTTGAGATTCCATCACACATGTGTTTTGTGTCTCATGAGGACAGTGTTTGTTCTGTGTTGTGTGTGTTGTGTAATGATGTGTGAGACACATGATGAGTCAATACTGTCATGTTCCCTCAGATATAAAAGTATATTGATCACTTAACAGTTTAAATTGTGTTGTTCTGAAGTGATTTCCTACATCATCTCTCTCTCTCTCTCTCTCTATATATATTCTCCAAAAATATCATGAACTCTCAAATCAATATTTCATAAACATTTATTTATTTGCTAAACAGCCATGTAATGAACCTTTCAGTCTGAGAAAATACACATATGAGAGCGTACGTGAGTGTGTGTCTCAATGTTTTTGTGTGTGTCTCAATGTGTGAGTGCTTGCGTATGTGCGTGTGTTTGTGTGCATGTGTGTTTGTCTCAGTGTGTGTGTGTCTCTCAGTGTTTGTGTGTGTGTGTGTGTGTATCTCAGTGTGTTTGTGTGTGTGTCTCATTGTGTGTGTGTGTGTGTGTGTGTATGTGTCTGTGTCTCAGTGTGTGTGTGTGTGTGTCTTAGTGTGTGTATCTCAGTGTGTTTGTGTGTGTGTCTCATTGTGTGTGTGTGTGTGTGTGTGTGTGTGTGTATGTGTCTGTGTCTCAGTGTGTGTGTGTGTGCACAAGTCAAGCATCAGTGAGAGCAGAATGCTGGTGAGATGCAGTCGGCTCTTATCACAGAGAGTCTCTCTGACTCTTTGGCTCCGGTCGACGGGTCACAGTCATTCTGCTGTCTGATGGATCTTTATTGAGCTCCAGCTCATGCAGCTGTGTGTGATTGTTATGAGATCGAGCGTTTAAGAGATGCACACACACACATTACACAAACACAATGTAGAAGAGTTCAGAGTGGAGATAAAACAGTGACGTCATCACGTCATCAGGTTTATAATCAGAGCTTAATAAATGATGTAAACTGTGTGATTGCAGAGCTGAACTTCTCCACAGCTGAAGCGTAACAAAGATGTGTCTGGATCACAATGATCCTGTCGTCCGTTCCCTCAGAGATAACCAGAACATCCAGCAGATACAGATGGTGAAGGTCAAGAAGTGTCTGTAAACAACTGTGAGAAATAATCCACTGTCGTCTTTACATCTGTGACCTGCGTTAGATTCCCACAGAAAATGATAAAAACCAGAGGAGAATTTTAATGCTCGCATGTTTGTCTTTTATAGCTCAGGAGATTGAGTTTGTGTTTCATTTACTGTACGCATCAGATGTTTGATCGCTCTCCTCGCTGCAGATCTGAGCTCACTTTGACACATTGTTGACATCTCTTCTCAAACTCTAATGACTCTTTTTCTCTGGAGAAATATCTGAGACACACATGAGATTTAAATGGGTCTTTTGTTTGTGCTGTTGTGTTTTGCTGAATGTGCCTCTTTGCGAAATCAAGACGTAAAACTGAAGAGACAGAATGTTCGTATTGGACAATATTTCTTGTGGCAAAGTAGAGATAGATGATAAAGTTAAATGATATTGTGTAAAGTCCCACAAATGTCAGGAGGCTTCTCGAAATCAGTGTGTGAATGTACAATTTATGGAGAGAATGTGTTCTATCAATAACAAATAAAATCAGATTAAACTCCCACTATAGACCTTAATAAACTGTGCTAATATAACTGAAACAGCATCTGTGTTCTCTCTCATCCATAAAACACTCGTATTCATTTTCAACAATCTTTTTGTTGGCATAATATCGTTTGAATGAATATTGGTTGTGTAACCACTAAAAAGCTTGCGGTATTGATTTATGTAATACCAAATAGTGTTTGTAAAATTCTCAAAGGCCACAAGTTCTTTCAGTCCATTGACGTGTGTGTTTCTGAAATGATATTTCGAGTCTGAGAAATAAGAGCGTCCTTAAATTCTGTCTGCTGTTTTTCTGTTTGAATAACTACGGTTGATTTAAGGGGTGATTATCCTATTCATATATTCAAACCTGAATAACCACAAATGATATAGTCATATATTAGTAATGTTAGAAGATTTAAGACATCGGTGCTTTTGTGTTTGGCTATTTCTTCATTCATACAATCAATCTTGTTGGATTTAGAGCTCCAGTAACATCGTCCCTCACACATATCTGTTCTGCTGTCAAGGTCATCTTGATCAATTGTAGATTTACAGCACGTCCAGACGGCAGAAGAAGATAAACCTTCAGCCGATCGTCTCATCATCACCTCACAGATTGCATGTGGTCATTTAGTGACTTTTACAATACCGTTCTGTTTGTTAAATGCAATTTCGTTTTAAAACGAAAAGCTAAAATGTTAGTTGTGTCAGGAATAAATACTGTAAAATATGATGTTTATTTGTAGTTGTAATAAATGCATTAACTAGTGAACTCTATTGTAGTCTTATTTTTGTTAAATCTCATTCTTTGACATAAATACTTAGTTTATGATCAATTAAAGTGAAGGTGTTCACCTTGATCACAGAGAAGCACTGAGGCGAGGTGTTCATCTAACAAGTCTGATAAAGCCGCTCATGTGTTAATTGTTGGGCGGCAACCGTTCATCCTCTCTCTTTACACCCCACACAACATTTACACTTTCATTATGGGCTCATGCTGGGGGTGAAGAGGACTAATGAAGCGTTCTGTAATGAAGAAGAACATTATTAACTCGCTTAATTCACTTGATGGAATGCTCAGTCGATGCTCAAATGGGTTCTGCACACACACACACACTCACACTCTGACACGCACACACTCTCACTCACACACACACACACACACACACACACATACACAAACATGCACATTCACTCACACACACACACACACACACACACACAACACTTCTTACTAAGTGTCTTTGTCTTGTATTGTTTCACAAATATCTAAACATTCTTACATAAAAATAAAATTTCTTGCCAAAAAAAGTTACCTAAAATATTTGGTCTAATAAAATATATAAAATAATAAAATATTATCTACGTTTATGGTAAAGACAAGCAAAAAGTCTGTCCATGGGGTGAGCAAAATAAACTTGAATTAGGTGCTTGAGAAAAAGGTCAAACTAAATTCAAGTTTAGTTTTCTCACCCAATGTTTTGCTTGTTTTTACCATAAATTATATTTTCACATAAAAGACAAAAATGCTTATTAAGAATTGTTCAGTGGCGTTCACCATCCCATCGTGGTGTTTTCTGCCCGTGTGACCCTGTGATTTATTTGAGATCTGCTGTTATATCACAGTGTCACACGAGAGACGCTTTAGAAACATTGCACGTCACGTTTGGATGATGCGAGGAAAGGATTGTTTTCTAGAAACGTGGCATGAGTGGAGAATTTCAATGAAAGCGTTCTGTCACATCACTTCTCTGACCCAAGACAAGAGAAAACATGAACCCGGCTGAAAAATGTCTGTTTAGCAGCGGATGGGTTCAGGAATGAGGCTGTTTATTCATGTGTTTAAAGTTTGGAATATGAAGGTGGAGAATGTTTATAGAGAACGTGTCCATGATCTCTGACTGGTATCTAAACAAACTCATGTTTGTAGAATATTAGCTGTATTGGAAGCATCATGTTGTCCGTTTGCTCAAATAAGGAGACGAGCGGTTTCCAGTCGTTCAGTCTCATCTATAAACACATGATGTCAGTTTCTGTTGTGATGAATGTTTCTTGTGTTTTACTGGAGATCGATGAGCCGCTGGACGTCTTTCAGTGTTTAGAATCACACGTGTGTTTTTCCTGCGTCATCTCTATGATCTCAACCTGCTCTCAGCCAATTATGAGCAGAATTTTGTTTTGTCAAAGTGATAAAATGTACCAATTCTCTCATCATTTAGTCACACTCATGTCCTCATGATCCGCGTGTCGTCTGCAGGTTTCAGCGTGGAGACTATCACATCGACGTCTGTATAAATGACTATCTGGACGTGTTCTGCCCGCACTACGAGGAGTCCGTGCCGGAGGAGAGGACGGAGCGTTACGTGCTCTACATGGTGAACTATGACGGTTACAGCACATGTGATCACACGGCCAAAGGCTTCAAGCGCTGGGAGTGTAACCGACCGCACTCGCCCAACGGTCCGCTCAAGTTCTCTGAGAAGTTTCAGCTCTTCACACCCTTCTCTCTGGGCTTCGAGTTTCGACCGGGCCGCGAGTATTATTACATATGTGAGTATGACATCACAACACGTTAGCAACAGTCATTCACAGTGAAGAACATTAGTCATGTTTAATGTAATGTGTGTATTAAGTAACATTTATTTATAAAGCACTTATAATGTTGCATTGTTTTATTATAGTAAACATGCACTAATCATATCATTTGTATTGTCATGTTCCAAGTTGTCATCTGATTGGTTGAATTTCACAGGATTTCCGGTAACCGTGGGTGTCCCGTTCTTTAACGGACCGCCTGGAAACAACACGAAGCCGTCTGATCTAAGAAATAAGCTGTCGTGTTTACAACAGTTGCTATAAGAATCCATCACGATTGACTAAGCGCTTCATTCTTAAAAATATGCGTGGTTCACAGGAATAAACGTTTAATAATTTTGTTGCTGTTAAATTTTAAGACGTTCTCGAATTAACCCTGTTCTGTTACTGCAGGGACACTTTCGCTCCTCTAAACAGTAACGTGGCTCAAGAAGAAACGTGATTGGTGGCTTTACCTGTCAGTCATATGGCCTATTGGGCTGGCCATGTGACACTAAGGTCACTCTATAGGGAATGTTACTAGTTATTTACAGAATTTTCAAATTTCTAAATGTATCTTTATTGTATTCATTGAATAATTGAATTGTAATTGATCGTTGTAATTGTCAAAGTCTTGTAACAGACAATTAATCGGCATAATCGCAATTATTTAATAGCCAATTAATTGTCATCTAAATTGCATAATCATGACACCTCTAAAGCCGATTGCACATTGAGTTCGAAATTTGCGTCCGAAATATCTGCACATAAAAAAAAAACGACTTGAAGTTGTGTCAATCACATTTACACACTGCCTCCAATATTTTCGTCCGTCATAAAACAATTCGGAACAGGTTTGATTTTCTGCATTTTTGGCATTCGTCAAGCATTTTGAGCGGCCTTTATTAACAATTCAGAGACACCGTAGAAACGAGAGCCAAATACAAAAAAAACGAGTGTATGTGCAAAGACCTTGTGTTGTTTCTTTTATTACCAATGTAAAATCGTGTTTTAGTTTGTAACGCTCTATTTTATTTGTACAACTAATTCAAAAATATGTATAGGAAAAAATCACATTCAGTTGAATGAAGCACTTCTGTCTGGAACATGTTTATACATCTTTCCCCGTCATTTCAGCAAATCCTAAACAGACTTTCTTTCTCACGCTGCATTGTGTACATAACTGCATGAAGTGAATCAGGAGCTGTAGATTATAATGACAAGGACAGCGTGCGAAGGGCAGAAATCGATACCAATCAATATTCTTTGGAAGAAAATAAACTTGGTGTATTTTGCTGAAGGAGACCTGTCTGCGAGGTGAGATGAATTGACAGCATCCTCATTAGTTTCTGCTCATAACGTTCAGCACGGCTCCTGTAGGACCTTCATATCTCGGCCGTGTCCCGAGGACGTCTTACATCGACAGGCATTATGATGTGTTTGATTGACATACAATCTGCTAACCACGAGTCTGAGGAGATCCGTCCGTCGCACTCTGGAGGCTTTATTCACTTTGTCAGACAGATGGTTTTTATGTTTGCTAGCATCATAATTACTGAACATCATGACCGTCATGTCATTTTAAACAGAGGGAACAGAGCTGGTGTGAAAACATTCGGTTTGATGGTGTAACTACGAGATTGAGTCGTTTGGAACATGCATTTGAAAAAGCAACATGATCATTATAAATAGACTTTATTATCATGAAAATACCTGAAAAGGTTTGAAAAACAGCGATTGAATATGACCATTGACATTTCCTTGAACTACGTTTGTAAACCGTTCTTCTTCTGGGGCCAATATTTGGATTGTGTGCACGAGAGCGCCCTCTGGCTTTCCGATGTGGTGTTATGAGGTATCGAGTTCGCCCTCGAATTCAGTCTCCTTTAGGACCCCGAGTGATTCTATTGGCTGAAAGGACATCTATTTTGGTACTCTTTTTGCGGCTGATAGCAACTCTCACAAAATTACATTTCTGAACACATCACTAGAACTTTGCTAAAATTACCATTAATGTCTTTTACATTAAGTGCTTCCTATGCTAGTATGTATATGAGGCTATAGGTAGTGAAATCAAACAAATCTCGTTCTCACTGTTTTAGTGAGCTCAAGTATCAACTAGCATAGCATAGAACTACGTGGTTAGCTAGCGCTTGCGAAAAAAAGCTAAAAGGAAAATGTGAATTTTTGTACCAGACGGGGTCCTAAAGGGTACCAAATTCCAGGGGTTGACTCGATACCTCATGACATTTAGGAAGACAGTTAGCAGTGCACAGGTTCCCTCGATCTGAAGCCTATTCATTTGTTCGTGAAAATATTTCAAGGTTTTCTTTAACACAGATCTTATTTCAGGCGATTTCCCAAAAACCTAAAGACTTTGGTGCGATAGAACCGGAAGTCTTAAAATGCTAATTTGCTTCCGGGGTTTTGCATAAAAATGATGTCATCTCTGAGCCTCCCTATTTATTGAGGAAACAGAGCATGAGAATTGCACAATATATCGTCCCAGCGCTAGCAGGAACATTAAAGTAACCTCAGTTCATCTGTCAAGCCTCCAGATTAAATATGATTTCATTTGAGAAGATTTTTATATGCACAGTTTAACTCGACTCGTAATGACATTGTTGAACAGACTGAATTTGCTTGCGGTCGTAGAAAGTTGAATTAGTCATCTGAGTGTCTTCACTCGAGATCTAAAGCTCTTAGAACGCCACGAGCTGCAAAGTGAGAATAAAAACTGTTCATATAACAATAAACATAACTGTAAATATAAAGTAAAAAAAGTCATTCTTGATATAAGAGCATAGCAACGTCCACACCACAATGATAACAGATCTCATACAGAGGATCACTTCATAACATTGAGAGCTAAAAACCTAAATCTATTGAAATGTAAAGAGTTCATGTATAATCTAGATATTGTTATCATCCGCTGGTCATGTTTTGATCTTTGAAGAGGCTTTTATCCGTCTCTTGAGACCGTGACATTTCTCTGAATCATGTCTGAAGACTGACAGCTCGTCTGAAGCGGTCCGACTGAGAACTGATCTGCAGGAGTTTGATCTCATCTGTCTGATTACAGTCATTTCTCTGAAAAACTCTCACAGACGTTATCAGACCGGCCGTCACAAACCTCAGTTCACATGCTTTTAGAAAGTCACTTTCTCGGATGAATAGTTTTGGGAGCCGGACGTTTAATCGTGGACATAAAGTCTGGTGGACGTTACAGATTATTCCGGCCAACAACCAGATCAGAATGTTAAGAAGACATGACATGATGTGTGTCTGTGATTTTACTCCTGGATTTGAAGCAGAAGAACATGACACATGTATGACTGTATTCCCAGAGGAATGTGTTCTTTCTCAGATGTTTCTCGTTCATAGCTCAGGAGATTTTATTGAGTTTATTGAGAATATTTGAGATATTAAACGGATTCATCAGTGATTTTTCATTATCATGGATTGGAGCACTTAAAAAAATGACATTCTTAAGCTAAGTTTTTGTCTTGTTTCAGTCAAAATATCTCACACTTCTTGAATTAATATACAATTACTTAACAGGAAAAGAAACCTGAGATATTTAATCTCCTTTTGTGTAAAATAATATAAGAATTACGTAAATGTATAGTAAAAACAAGCAGAAAAATCTGCCAATGGGTTTTAAAAGATTAACTTGAATTTAGTTTGATCTTTTTCTCAACTATCACATTTTTTTGCTTGTTTTTACCCTAAAATTACTTCGTTCTTATGTTTTTCTCCTTAAAAAGATACTTAATATCTTTTCTTGTCAAGAAAGTGCATCTTGATTAAAGATTGTTTAGATAATTGTTTCTACAAAAAAGACAAAAACACTTTGTGTTGTGGGTTTGCTGGAGTTTAGTGTAACTTGTAAGAGATTTGTGAGGTTAATGAAGACGTTTCATTTATTGCATTTTTGAATTATTTAGACACGAGAAACTAAAGCAGAGAGCGTACAGGAGGAGTCTCTTATCTGTGTTTTCCAGGGTTTTTTATTCTGTAATTCCGTTTTCTTTCTGTTTGGCTCTTAAGAATTCAGTGCTGAATTGAGCGTCCTCGAGAAAACACAGGAATCTGTTTAGAGCCGTTCACATCTGCTATCCATTCAGCTGAATATACAGTATTAACAGTGGGCACGTCTGTCTGACGGGTCAAAGGTCAGGACACGCAGCTCAGCCCCCACCAGCACAAAATGCATGAGACAGCATCTTTTTCCAATATTGTGAATTTAAAGATGGATTTTAATCTCTCAAGGTCTCCAAATCTAATATCGCAGCAGAGAGTCAGAGAACCGAGGGAAGAAGATGAGAGTGTAAATCACTTTGTGTGTGTGTGTGTGAATATCTAGATGTCGCTTTATAGTCCAGTACTCAAACACAGTAAAATTATTAATTATCATTAAAGTGATTCATTATAATACAGTGTGACAAGCATGTGAAAGTTACAGGACATCATTTACGTCTGTAGTTTTAGGATGATGTTGGGAGTTTTAGCACCTCATGTCTTCTTAATAAATCACAGTTTATCTTCTGTAGACCAGCCACTGCTCCAGTCGCGATAGATGATGCTTTGGCTGCGATGTGGTTGGCACGGTAACGGCGAGCACCCTCTTGCATTCACACAGAGATGCAGATGAGTTGAATGACAGAAGACTTCAGTTATTATGTTTCTGTGTATGATTCACAAAACACACTTTCATCTTTCATCAGGCAGCGTGAGACACATGATCAGACCTTTGATAAATGAAACCGTGTTCTTGGCTTTGTTTGGTTTTGTCGGGTCCTCCTCTCTGTCCTCTGGGCTTCGACACTTCCCGACTGCCTGCTGTTTCTCTTTTCCTGTGCGTGTGACTGTAACGTTCAATGGCACACGGCCCGGACCTGAACGCACGCCTGACCGCCCGCCTGACAGACGCTGCCAGAGAGAGAGTGAGAGAGAGAGAGTGAGAGAGACATAGAGAGAGAGACATAGAGAGAGAGACAAAAAACTGAACGTCTGGAGATGATGTTACTGTCCGTGAGAATTGTCATCATCACTTTGACTACGTCACACTTAACTCATGTGAAATAACATTTACATAATGTTTAATAATGTTTACATCTGTTTTCCAGAGTTTAACCACAGAACAGACTGCAAATATACAGACAGCACTCATGAAATACTTTAAATAAATAAAATCATCATTTTTATTCTGTTCTCTGAGATCCACTTGCGTTAGTCATCAACAGCAGTTGTCATGTAATATTTCATTAAATTCAATATTTCAGGCTGTTTTTGCCACTGTACTCTTAGATTTTCATGGAAAAAAGAAAGAGAATTAAAAACTCTAAGGGTGCAAAAAAATCTAAATATTTGAGAAAATCGTCAGCTTGTATTTACAGTAGAATACTTACAAAATATCTATTTCAGAAGTTGTTTTGACTGATGTTTTCTGCTGTAGTCTGTGGTGATGTCAGTGAGTGAGGGTTGTGTGTGGTTGTCAGGGGGTTGTTGTGTGTTTTTTAATTCACATCAATATATCCACTGTGATCACACACACTCATGCACGGACACCCACATTCATGCATGGACACACACACACACACTCATGCACGGACACCCACATTCATGCATGGACACACACACACACACACTCATGCACGGACACCCACATTCATGCATGGACACACACATTCATGCATGGACACACACACACACACACTCATGCACGGACACCCACATTCATGCATGGACACACACACACACACACACACACACTCATGCACGGACACCCACATTCATGCATGGACACACACACACACACACACACACACTCATGCACGGACACCCACATTCATGCATGGACACACACACACACACACTCATGCACGGACACCCACATTCATGCATGGACACACACACACACACACACACACACACTCATGCACGGACACCCACATTCATGCATGGACACACACACACACACTCATGCACGGACACCCACATTCATGCATGGACACACACATTCATGCATGGACACACACACACACACACTCATGCACGGACACCCACATTCATGCATGGACACACACACACACACACACACACACACACTCATGCACGGACACACACACACACACACACACACTCATGCACGCACTCTCACACCGAACTCGCCTCTCATTCACACACGCACGCATGCACACACTCTCATACACACACATCTCTGCAGATGCTGTTAGTGGAGGCTCTCTATACATCAGGACAGATGGAGGAACTCTGAGTCACTCATTAAATGCGAGTTGTATATTTAGCAGCGCTGCATTTGTTCTGCCGCTGTCTTTGACACATGACATTAATGCTGATCAGTGTTTTCACTCCAGCCGTGGTTCTGGATGCCAGATATCACATCACAAATGAGTCTGATTGTTATTAAACCGCCTGTGACTTCTTGGTAATGCAGCTTGTGTTGCCATGAAACTATTATGGGACACGACTTTGGTGTTACTACTGTACATCTTTAAATCCCTGACAACATAGTACATCAATGTGTACATGTAGTGTCATGATAAGCCCTTCTGTGCCAAAATGTGTCTTTTGTAATGAAAGAAAGTCAAATTAACTTACAGACATGCAAACTTTAAAAAAAAAGACAAAAAGTGCTTTGTTCTCATTTTTGAGCTGTCACTGTTGTCATGTAATACAACAAATATTGCTAAAGTCAGCGGATTTCACTAATACATCTACTAATCTCTGTGTAAAAACTAAATGAAGATGCGACATCTTTATAACGTCATGTTCACCTCCTGTAATTTAGCTCTGAATCTTTGATGAAAATTGTCATTTTGACCCCATCTTTTAAACAGAATGCTCCGTTAACATTCATCAATGACTTTTAATATGTTGATGTTTTTGATCATTTAAATCATTTTTTTACAGAAAAACAATAAGCAAGATGAACATTTTTAGTTTGATTTGACTGAACTCGTCTCTCTTCTTTGTGTTTTTAGCATCTATGATCACAGATACGGGCAGAAGATCGTGTCTCAAGCTGAAAGTGTTTGTGAGACCACCAAGTAAGTGTCCTTACTTTACTTTGTTGAAGAGATTCTCATTCATCTGTAGACCGTAATGGCAGGTGATGCTTCCGTGTGTGATGTCACAGCTTTCTTTTGATTGGCAGGTGGGCTGGGCTGCTGGTTTATCACTAACATGATTGGCTTACAGTCTCTTTTTCATTTCTCCTGTTTTTGTAGATGGCTGTGAGAAAACCATAGGCGTTCATGACCGTGTTTTTGTCGATAATGACAGAGTAGACAATGCATTAGAACCAAGAGGTCAGTAAAATCACCTGTGCTTTTCTCTCTCTCTCTCTCTCTCTCTCTCTCTCTGTGTGTGTCACGTCAGCATGTTTTGTGTAGCGTCTGTAGCTTCTCTCATAGACTCAGACTGTCTTTATTTCTGCATGAAGTATTAATAATGCATTATGTTGAAACGGCTGAACCACCTCTGCGCGAGCACAACCAATGAAGTGACCGGAAGCAGGTCACGTGACCTTTGAGTTTGGCCTCTCTCGCGTCTTCCAGCTGAAAGCCATGTGTTCAGTTTACACGCTGTGATTAAATGCATGTGTGCTGACTGCAGATAGAATGAAGCTCCGCCGCTCCGACAAACACGTGATGTTTCTGAGCCAAATGAGCATTTGGCTTTCCGAGGTGTCTCATTTAATAACACCAAGCTTGTTTTGGCTTCTTCTTTTGTGAATTCCGTTCCCTTCAAAAACACTTAACATATGTCCAACGCTCAGCCTGTAGATTTACTGCCTGTGTTGACAGAATGACACGAAATCATCCCGTCACAAGCACACACACGGTTGTTTTGCAGTCTTCATGGGGACCCGTCCTAGACTTCTGATGTTTTTATATTCTCATTTAATATCATGCATTCAGCTCTCTCTCTCTCTCTCTCTCTCTCTGTCTGTCTGTCTGTCTCTCTATCTCTCTCTCTTTATGTCTCTCTCTCTCTCTTTATGTCTCTCTCTCTCTCTCTCTCTCTCTCTCTCTCATTGTCTCAGTCATTGATTTATTAGTGCAGATAGGCGACGGGAGACTGAAGGTTTCTGTCTGTAAACTCTTGTGTCCTCCTGAGCGTGTTTATCTTTCTCATGGAGCTTCACACCTGATGTCCTCTGACACCTCACAGGCCGTCACTGATGATAACTACATATTTTTTAAAATATATCAACATTTGAAAGTTAAGATACATAAACCTATAATGCCAAATGACCTAAGATGTTATGTCTGAAAAAATCTATTTTTGCTTAAAGCAATTAAAAATGTGGATTAAGAAAAACAATCTTATTTTTCCATTTAATTAAGTTGATTTAAATTAAGCGCACTGATAGAGATATTTTTTCTTGCTTTTAACATAAATGCCTTATTTTGTCAGAAAACAAAACTTACTATATTCATCATTTAGTATGTTGATTTAATCTTCAGAATAGATATTTGTCCTAGAGAACCAAAAGCATTGTTCAAATCGTGTCATTATTATTTACCCTCGAGAATAATACATTTTTTTGTTTGGAACGCAAAAGTATGAATATTGAATGTGCAGTTATTCATTGTTAATTTTCTGTATTTCTAGATGACACGAGTCATGAAGCAGAACCCTCTCGGAGTGACGTGTCTGGTTCTCAACAGCCGGTTGTACCGGCACTGCCTCTGCTGGCTCTCCTGCTGCTCTGCGTCTCTGTGTTTCTCACCTCATAGCCCCTCACCTGAGCCCCCCACACACCCTCCCCCCCGAACGTCCAGGTCCGAACACGAGCGGTCCGACGCTGGAGAGCCGTGCGGGCTTTGAGAATTCCCAGGAACGCTTCAATTACGCTTTTATTTTGATTTGCAAATATTTAAGAGGTCTTTGGCTGTCTTTGATTAAGAAATGTTGATTAAGAGAAGAAATGCAGATCACCCGTTTAACCCATCGACTGTGACGGTGAATCATGATTTGACGGCCGGTCACAGGGGATTGGGCGGCTGGGAGGAGTGGGTGGAGTCTTAGACTTAGCGAGTGTTTTCTTTGGGTCTGTCGGGAGCGAGTCGCTCCTTTTGTTGGTAATTAGCGCAAGTGTTGAACGTGCGAAGAGAAGGCTTTCTCGTGATGGTTTATAGGCGAGGGTCACATAGAACAGAAGCGTAACTGTGGCTCATATCTACACTGTTAGAAGTAAATATACTAAGACTTCTTGCCTTTAAAAACGTCGTCTGCCTTCTCTTAACAAACTGCAGAATTCATCCGGAGGTGTCGTCTGTTCTACATCTGCAGTCCTTCACGACAGACGACGGTGTACGAGTTGATCTGTCATTAAATTGTGAATTCAGATGAACGTTATGTTCGTTCACGACTGACTTGTCTTAGACCACACCACTAAAAACATCAATTTTCTACTTTGTAAAATAATCTTACTGCGACATAAATATCTATATTTTTCCTATGACCTTTTATCAATCAATGTGAGATATCAACCTTACGGGATCATGGGGATTCCTCTCATGGCTGTTTCAAAACCTGACAGGAACCAAATATCAAAAGGGGCTCCGCGTTTCTAGGGGTGGAGAAGAGAAGTTCATCTGAAGAAGCCTTATTCTGTACACTATACCAATATCCCTAAAAGTGCTTCAAATCATGACTACACGTGTTTGTTAAAGAGTTGTTTATCAGAGCAATTCTGACCGGTTGAAGATGCTGAACGCAAAACATTAACACTCGACTCTGAGCCGCCCGCTCATGTCAACAGCCTTACAAATACACAGAGTTCACCAGACCTCTTAATAACATCTCACCTCCAAATAACACACAAACTATATGTTTTGCTTAAATAATGAGGCCTGCCCACACGACTAAATACTGGAGTATACTTGAGGATAGTAAACTGAAGTATAATCGTAAACACTAGTGTTTTTTAACCTTATTGTAGTAAATATTGAAGTATACTACAGTATTTACTACAGTTTATTAATTCACTATGATACTGTAGTGTAGTTAAACAAAAAGTAATAATTACTATAAGATGAATTAATATACTCTTATTCGCTTCAATTAACTATAGTAAATAATGAAGTATACTACAGTATTTTTTCATGTGGCTGTTTTTTAGGATCATGCAGGTTTTTTGCATTGTGAAGGAAAACACAAAGTGCAACTTATGACTTTAATGTCGAGTACTTTGTGTTACAGAGTCACAATGCAAAACGTGATAATGTATGCTTCGTTATTTAATGCAAAAGGTATATTTGTCTTCTATTTGTGGGGTGTAACAGTTCTTGTACCGACTTAGAAGAATAGACGTTGACTAGATTGAAACTCTTGTGTGCTTGTTCTGTCACGATCCTCTTATAGACAACAGACATTTGTGCTTTCAAAACAGCAGGTGAAGGAGATTACACCCCCCAAAAATAAAAGAGAGAATAAAGAACAGCGTAGGTGTCAGATTGGATAATGGTTTCTGCCTTCTTTAATCGTCAGTAGATCTGTTCTGCGTTCTGTTTGTTTTGGTTCGAGCGGCTCGACTTTGAAACAACAGAACATAAGGAGTTCAACCACACGAGCTGCGTTTTCATGGTTTATTGTCGAAATGACCAGAACACTTTTGAGAATCAGCTTGAGTGGCATTTGTATGATTTGTACTCCGATTATGACATGATAACCACGCTTTGGACACGCTCTGAACCCAGACACAAGAATCAGCTGATTTAATGGATACCGTGTATCCTTAGCACCTCAAAAACATAACATGATAGTGTTAGAATACTTTCTGAAGGACGAGGAAATCTAGACATTTCATTATTCATCATTATTATTATTATTATTATTATTCAACACTATTGTCATTGTTATTATGGATATCACATTAAATGTTCTGATGAAAATGTGCTGTACATAATGTTTGATATTAAGGTATTCATTTGATTCATGTCTTTTCTAAAAGAGTGAGAAAACTTTGACACTTTCTACAGCCAATAAGAGGCCACCTTTGAACTGTGGTTTAGAGCCAATAGGACGCCTCCATTTCACATACAGTAGTTATGTCACGTCAATCGTTTCTCATCATCGTGTGGATCAGAACACGACTGACATGTTTGGTTTTTAACAGAGAGAAGCGGCTGGTTTCATAAAGAGGCATGTGCATGGACTTGATTATGAATAACATGTTAAATAAAGCCTTCGTTTGACTGTTTTCACCTTCTTTTCTCGACATGTTTGTGAAAGTTTAGAAACTGTGTGTGTGTTTGATCATGTCACTGAAATAAAACCAACTTCACGAGTCGTTTTGCACTTTTTGAAAGAGACTAACAGCACTTCGTCGTAACATTTCACTGCGGTGCAGAAACATCTGACGTTTTGATTTCAGTCACGTTAGAATTAAATCTAAAATCTGATGCTCACGAGAGTCCTAAAACAGAACAACTTCATCGTGTCTATCTCTGTGAACAGATCGAGCAAAATTATGAAATTAACTTTTTCATTTCATGAGTTTACATTGTTATTGCTCTATCGCAGCTCACAAGATTTGATTTGAGTTCTCACTTGTGTTTCCATTTAAGTAATAAATTATAGAAATAAAAAGAGAATCAAATCAGAGTGTAATAGTTGAAACACATCAAGTGTCTGGAGGTGTAAATGATCGTAGGTTGTAGAGGTGAAATCATCTGGATTTGAGGAATGATGAGAAATGTTTGAGTTGATTTTTTGACTTTTTATTGCAGACGAGACTAATCTGAGCTCAGTTTGACACATTGTTGTCATCTCTTCTCAAACTTTTTTTTTAGAAGTATTCCAGACACAGATGAGACTCAAGCAAGTCTCCATTTGATGTCATCTCATCTGTGAGACATAAATGAGACATGAACAAGATCCCATGTGATTTTTTTTAACAGGATGTTAAATTGGAATGTTATAAAATACTAGATTGCAGTTTAAAGAAATTAAAGTCACTTCAAAATATAATACGATTATTTCTGTGTTTTTAAGTATTTTTAGTTTGTTAAAAATAAACTGACAAAAATCTAGATTTAAATATTCTTTACATTAACTTATATCAAGACTGGTACTACAAAGTCAATAAGTCTGTATATTCTGTGTATGATGTTTATTGATAATTCATGAAAACAGAAATTAAAACTTTACAATTAAATCCTTTTTTTCATCTTTATCCTGTTTGCTGAAGCTAAATGGAGGTTTTTGAGTTGATTCTGAATGATGCTGCAGAAAATCTTATGATTTGGTTTATTCACGTCTCAGTCTGTGTGTCAAACCCTCGCTGCCGTGTCTCATGTTCAGTTGTGTGAAGAAATGAAACTCAACCATTAAAGTGTGTGTATGTGTGTGTGTATGTGTGTGAGCGTGTGTGTGTGCATTTACATTTACATTTAGTCATTTAGCAGACGCTTTTATCCAAAGCGACTTACAAGTGGGGGAGTGAGATCCCAGTCACCGCTCTACTTCTGATGACAGTGGTTTCACTGGTTTGGTTTGATTTTCTCTCTGCTTTGTCTTCTACCTGTACTAAAAGGAACAAACTTTTTGAAAAAATTATAAAATGGAAAATAAAATCTAAGGTCTGTATTTGTATAAACACGTGTCTGAGCGTCTATAAATAACAACAAATAAAAGAACGCATTGCTTGGCTATTTTCTTGTGTTCTTTGCCCTTTTCTCAAAACACAAGATTATAAAGCTTAATGTTTTAAATCATTTGAGTACATTGCGGTTCATATTAGAAATCACTTCAACAAAGTGTTTTGGTTCAGTTTGTACGTGTAAATGTGAAAACGGCATTAAAGCATTAGTAAAATACAAATGATACTGTTTTAAGTAAAAATCATCTATCAAAAGACCATTTTTTTTTATCTGAAACCCAGTACATTCTAATAGTTTTTCCCTCTTTGAATGACTTGTTTTATGTAAAAAACGTGAGAAGTTATGATAGTTATGATTCTGTTCTAGAGCAGCTTTTGACAATCCTGCTGTTCTAGTTGATGTTTTCAGGATTATAATAGTGTCCATGTGTTTTTCTGAAGTAAATAACACGTTTACTCTCCGCAGCATATCTGAGAATATGAAGATAAATGTTTCTGATCTTCAGTCCGTTTGTGAAGATGAACAAGGTTAAAGTGGTTTGTGTGGACGGATGACATCATTAGGCCCTGCGAGACCCTGTGACCGCGGGTCATAAATTCGTCTGTAATGATTTTGTCGTTTCATTCAGACAATAACTCTCCAGCACACGCTTTTATTTGACGCTTGATTTATGCCTTTAATACTTTGATGGCAAAAATAGTTTAACTCCGCTCTGTAATGATTCAGCCAATGAAATATTGGCACAATTCATTTTCCTTTTTCAGATTTAATTAGATTATTTTATAAGGCGATCCATCAGCGTTGTGTAGATTAAAAGTGCTCGCTGAGAGAACTCACTGAGTGCAATGTGTTGTACAGTTGACTTGAGAAATAAATGTTCCTTGAATTATTCATGATCCTTTTAAAACTTGAGGTTTTTTATTCAGTTATTCAGGACAGCTCCTCTCTCATCGTACCCAACCCGTGTCTTTAAATCACACGTTTATAAACATTAGTTGATTGTGTAAATGATTCTATTGTAGTTTGTCCTGTCGAAAGCAAATCATCTCAAACTTCTCTGTTATTTCTTTATTATTAAAGTTTATTTTGTGTCCCATCACATCTTACAGAAAACAAATTCACATCGGATGGAAAGAAAAAGACCATTTAAACAGAATCCTCCTTTAAGCATAAAGACAAGCAAGCAGGTTATTTTATATCATCATTTGAATCTTTTTTTTATCTCATGTTACTCTTGTAAATACTTGCAGCATTAACATTAGAACAACACTTCTACAGCATTTTATATATCTAGATTGATTTCCAATTTAATCATTTGTAAACAATGTATATATTACTTTTGCACTTTACCTTGTCTACAGTATAATTACTCTATATTTAGGTAAACACTTTAAACCACGCAAAAAACGTATTAAAAAAACTGTACTCAGTCTTTTGATGGAGATAATACGTTTATTTAACCTGATGTTCTGTTTACACTTTTGATTCAGTACAAATAGGGGCCAAATACACTTTGGGCCCTATCGTACACCTGTAGCAATGCGGCACAAGTGTTTCTGCTTGTTTCAGCCCGACGCAGTTCTCATTGTCCCGTGTTTACAAAGCAAATGCATTTGTGCGCCCATGGGTGTGCTGGTCTTAAAAAGAGGGGTTCAGGCGTATTGTTGGCGTGTTGGTATTTTGAAGAACTGAATATGCCTGATCTAAAGTCTTTCAGTATTTTTTTGTTATTTTGTTTAATATACTCTTTAAGAGAATCGGGACAGCCCGTTTAGACCACGCACCCGAGCGCGACGACCGTAGCTGTGCATTTTAGTAAATGTGTTTAGATCGTTAAAATACTGTTGGGCCCTTTGACTCTTAAAAATAAAGGTGCGTTTTAGGTTCTTCAGAAGAAGCATTATGGCTTCCACAAAGAAACGTTCCTCGTGTTTTTTTAATAAGAAAAAACTTTATTCACCACAAAGAACCCTTTCTTCAGATATAACAGGTTCTTTATGGAACCATTAAGATTAAAAATAGTTTTTCTATAGCATCGTGTACAAGTCAAGTATACTTCATGTTAAGCATGTCAAAGAGTCTCATTTTAAGCATATTTTTGAGATTTACATCAAAAATTATTCTGAACGTATACTAATGTTTGAGATGTATAGCACACTTGAATGAAGTTGTTTTTTGTAAGTGAAGCGTGCTGATGTCACATGACTGTGTTTATTTGACCTCCGTAGCTCAGTGATTAGAGTATGGCCTTAGTAACGTCAAGGTCATGGGTACGATTTCAGGGATTCACATACTTAGAAACAAATGTGTAGTATAACACAATGCAAGTCAATTTGGATAAAAGCATCAGTCAAATGCATATGTGTAAATGTAGATTGATGTGTAGAAGGTTCAAAAGGCCGTAGATGAGAGCAGCGGTGAGACGGAGACACACAGTTTTCACATGGTAAATATGAAGTAAGCCGGCAGTAATGGAATGAGGTTTTGAGTTTCAGTATTCAGGATACAGTGGAGCTTTCTGTGGCACAGGCTTTAGAAACTAATTTGAGATAAAAGAAGAACACAGCAGAATAATGTGTGACTAAGCCCTGTAAACTCCTGGCAATCGGTGAGCTGCATGCTGAATGCTTCAGAAGATTACTGCACATTACACAACGCTCACAACATTTATTTGCTTTACTTTCACCAAGCACAACTGAACCTCAAAGACTTTTATCATCCATATAATCGCATCGTGGCATCGAACCAAATTTTCCTCGAAGCTCTCCGTCCCAGACTTATCAGGAATGGCGGGGCTGCTTCAACCAGGAGATCTAAACATCTCAAGACTTTGAAGAAAACTGTAAGAAGACTCTGACTCAAAAATTCTGTACGTGTTTCACCTACGGGACACCTATGTTTGCGTCAATATTGTGCATGTCACTTCTAATCGAATCATGACAAACTATATATCATTGGAAAGGTCTAAGACTCTAGAATACAGATTTCTTTGGTGTGTTTTAAAATAATTTTTGTAGGGAGAGTAATTGATTCTTTTTTGTAAAGAGTGTGCTCAGATTTTTGTTATCCTTTTGCGACCCAAATTATTTTTTTTGTCTTTTTTAATCAAAGTAAAACAAACTTTTTTTAAGTTATTTTTTACAATAAACCTAACAACATACCTTTAATTTTTTGTGTGTGTTTGTGTGATTTTTTTTGTTGCAATAATCATCTACTTTATCTTTTTTCAAACGAGACCAACCGTGAGTCTGTATTCCAAAGAATTTGCGTGTTACCGCCATTTTAGTTCCAACATGTGTTTTCATGTGTAGGCTCAAAAAGTGCTCCGACAGTTAACATAAGTCTTTTCAAGAATGATTTTAAGTTCAAGTTCAATTCAAGTTTATTTCTACTGTAGCACTTTAAACCGTTTTGTATTGTTGCAAAACAGATGTTGTAAAACAAACAGAAGACACGAGGGAAAAAATGTTGAAATAAAGAGAAATAAAGTCTAAAGAAAACAGGAAAAGTATGAGATCCCTTGTGTTATACAATACATGTATTATTGCAAATCTTCTTCTTCAAGATGTACAGTACTAATACTACGTGCCTGAATTATTGTCTTTAAGATTTGAATCACACTGTGAGCTTCAGTAATTACTGTATGTCTGTCACATTTAATCATTGAAATGATGGAAACATCTTCATCGGTCTTTACGTACAGAACAATTCTAATAGTAAAGCAGAATCAAAATCCTGTGAAATCCCAACATCACAACAGTAAAGGTCATGGAAACACGCAGTTCTTACACAACATTTCCCAGATAGCAACAAATTCTGGCTTAAATTGGGCTCTTCTGGGTTCAAACAGCATTAGGCTCGTTTTTGGCTTGAGTCTGGTCAACCGGAAGAAACAAAAAGACAAGCATTAGTTTAGCTACAGCCTGGCTTGAGTTAGTCTTGCCATGAAAAGAACATAAGCAGACACATCAAAACTAATTTATATCAATACTGGAATACAACAAGTCATTTTAAGAAGGCAAATATTTATATTATGTTATATTATAGTGTATTAATTACATTATATGATATGATAGTATATTAATTATGTTATGCTATATTATATAATATGATATTACATTATTAAATTATATTGCATTATATTATATTGTATTGTACTATAATAATTATATTATGATATAATATATAATAGTATATTATATTATATTAATTATATTTTAAACATAATAATTATACGAATTATGCTATATTATATTAAATTATTATATTATATTAAAGTAATTCTATTCTATTAATTCTATTCAATTATTTATATTATATTATATAATAATGATATGGATTATGTTATAGTATGCTATATTTTATAATATTATATTACATTATTCTATTCTATTCTATTCTATTAATTCTGTTTTATTCCAATCCATTCTATTAATTATATTTTATGAATTATTTTATGTTGAAATTGATATATTTATTGTACTATTGTTGCAGTTTTTTTCTTCTCTTTCTGTTGATCAGCAGTGTTTTTAAATTGAACCCTTTTATTCTGGGTGTGATGAACTTTTTGATTGTAACATCATCTGTGTAATTCTGTGTCGTGCCTTTTACAGCAATGCGGGTCAAATCAAATAATATTGTTTATGCAGTCGCCATGACACAGAAACAGAACGACACAAGATCAAGACCCTGCACGCTTAAAACCCGACCTGCTTCATCTGATACCAAAGAGAAGAAAACCAAAGAAATGAAGAACATTTGTCTTCCATGAGCTCTCCGACCCTTCGGCTCACATGAACGGCGCTGAATTCAGAGACGGTTGTCATGACAGTGGCGTGTGTTGAATCACAGAATCTCTCTCCTGCACCTTTCAGTCTATCAGGGGTTATTATTCCAGAAGCAGGTGAAGCACTCCAGGTTTTCTCTGTCCAGCTCTCTGAGTGCTCACTAATGAATTCTGAAGTGTTCTTAAAGAGTTTCATGTCTGCGTATGAGGCCAGAGAAAACCTTTCAGGGGACTGTCTGTACAATCAGAGCTAATGAAAACCTCAAGTAATAATCGTTCTTTTCTCAAATCCTAAAAGGCTAAATTCACAGAGCTGGATGTTTAATTGGAAACATTTGCAGGTAAAGCATCATTACTGCTGTCGTTCACACAAACCTCAAAACCTTTCAGCACGTGTGTCTGTCCAACACCTTAGCAACCACATAACAATGCTCTGGTAACCACGCACAACATCTGCACATCTAACCTGATGGATCCAACGGCTTGGAAGAGCAAAAGATGATCTTAATCAAACACATTACAATGGACTAATAACTTCTCAGGCACCTTCTAATATAATACAAGATGATTAGAAAATGAACCACCGTGAGATGGTGATGAGACGAAATGTGAGGTTTCGCTTCACTAAACAGTCATCGTGGGGGTTGTGTGCTTGTGTTTGAATTCTTTAGTGTTCTGTTGGCTTCAACCAATCATTCTTCACACTTAACTCGCCTCCGGCACAACATGGGTCAACTTCAAAAGACAGCTGATGCTGCGAGGAGAAAGATGCTGGAGGCAGAAGAAACAAGAAGAAGGAGATCAAGGTGAAAACATCATACAGGGGTCAGAGGAGACCAACAAACCTAAAGGACAGACGGACAGAATACAAATAACTGCCAGGGCCAACACACCTCCTCAAGAGCGCTGGAGATCAGAACCAGAGCTGAGAAAACACAACCTCCTTTTCTCACTGGAGAGACGTTGATCAGATCTGAGTGAAGTTAATCTAAATAAATAATAAAAAGAGATGTTCTCCGATGAAGCTCTGGTCTCATGAGGTCTGGATGGATGGATGTCTGGAGGCAGACAGATGCTGTAATGAGTTTGATCAGGTGTTTGGAGTGAACACCTGTGACGTGTGTTTGTCACTTCTCCTCCTATAATCAAATTATGAAAATGTCATGATGCTGGAGGGGAACGACTTTATTTTTTAGCAGGAGAACAGATCCAGTTCCTCTGAAGGGATGTTTGGTCGAGCACATCTGCTATATCGCCTTTCAGAGGTTACAAACCTCACAAGGAGTCTAAACCTCAGGCGTTTGCCAAATAACAACTGCCTTCTCACTTCTGCCAGTGGCTGTTGTGGTTAGTAAAGCGGTTTATTATCTGTGATGGATAACCTTTAAACGCTGAGAAACATGTCAATCACATTATTTCAGCCAGTCAGTTTCGACGTTCTTTTATGGTTTGACGTGAATATATTGCGTGAAACCTTATTTGGCATCAACTGGAAATAAAGAGACCGGAAGATGTTTTGCGTTTGGATGTATGTTAAAGAGTCAATATATATTTTTTTACTTTCGATTTTTAAGGTCCTAGTTTGGTAATGTCCAACAACATTAAGGTATATAAAATGTGTAAAAAACTTTCTTTTTCTAATAATAAGAGTTATTATTGACTTTACTGTTATAGTTACTCTTTAAAGATAAAGCTTCCTTCAAATGGATTTGACATTCTTTCAATAGGGCTGGGTGATACATATTGCGATTCAAGCTTATTATACATGTCTTACATTTGTTAAAGCAACACTCGTCAAACATCATCACTATAAATCAACTTTATTACCTTGAAAATACCTGAAAAGGTTTGAAGAACAGCGATGGAATATGACCAAAGGCATTTCCTGGAACTAATCGTTCTTCTTCTGTTTCCCATATTCTTAGTTTCTGCACAAGAGCGCCCTCTGGCTTTCAGAAAGATCGTATAATCCACAACAACATCCAGAAAGAAAAATCACACATGAGATCTTATTAATATCTCAAATGTATTTCTTCTAAGCATCAGTGAGATTCAACAGAGCATATAGAAACTTTTCCTCGAGTCTTATCCACTGTTAAGTCTCAAATATTCCTTTTGAGAAAAAGAGCCAGAAATCCAATGTCTCGTGGTTGACCAAATATTAACATATACTGAAATATATTTTTGTATAATTTGTTATACTACAGTATCATTTTCATTCATCCACATGTCAGCACAAATCCAACTACACAACAGAACCTTTTACATATCAACACAAGAGAATATTAAACCTCTTCCTTTTCTCATCTCCCTAAAAAACGAAAAGAAAAAAAAAACTTAATTTTCTCTATATCCAAAAATCAAATTTTCAACAATTCTGCTTTAACACAAAAAACATGTATCTAGTCCTAACTTATATGAATTAAACATTAAACATCTTTGTGTTTTCACTTTAAACTGTGAAGATCACTAGTTTAGGGGAAGAATTCTGTCTTTCATATTGTGTGGATTGTATTATGGATCATTTTCACTCATGTCTCGGGAGGAAATAGAAAAATTGCATTTCACAGTTTCTCCATGCACCGTATGTCTGACAACCCGCAGCAATGTTATACGATCCCTCGTCCCCTCCACAACCAGACACGCTCACATCCATCACAAAAACACACATCTGAAAGACAAAGACCAACACTTTTGAACATTAAAGACACCAAACGTGACCAGTCCTGGAAACGCATAAAACATTCATTCAGTCAACAGGTTGTTAGTTCACGAGCTCATCGACATCAAAGTGAGCCCTTACACAACATAAGAGTATATTCTGAGGTGTATTTTTAGGGTTATTAGGGTTTTAGTAGGTATACTATCAATGCACTTGCAGTATACCGTAAAGTGTACTATTTTAACTATGGACAAAATTGGCATTTTAACATCAGGTGTAACAGTAGTAAACTGCACAGCTAAACACAACTGCAGGTTAAGTACAGTATACTTAGATTATTGCACTTTTAAGTGTCCATCAAGATTAAATATAAATATAATATATATATATAATATTTTTTATTATAAATAAAGCATTTTTGACAGTATAAAACAAGCTCTTGAGTGCAGTTTAAAGTATATTTCTAAAAACTACACATGAAAGACCAAAGTATACTTATTTATTTTTAGTTTAAAAGAATAGCACACTTGTTTGTAATGGTACTTTTAAAAGTTGACAAAACTACTAAATAGTAGTTGACTAAAACCAATTGCACATAGAGTCTGAAATTTTCGTCCGAAAGTCTCGCACGTAAATTTTTTTTAAACGATCTCACGTTGTGTCAATCACATTTACACACTCATCTTATATTTTCATCCGTCATAAAAAAAGACTAGGTTTGATGTTCTGCATTTTTTGCTTCTGTATAGCAGGTAATTTAAAAGACACAGATCAAACAAGAGCAAAATATAAAAAAAACGCATATGAAAATTTGTGATTGTATGTGCAAAGACCTAAATAAATCAAACTCATAATTGTCTTTGTTTGTTTCTGATGTTTCTGCTGGACTGTGTCTAAAGTAACTGAAGGCTATTGGCTTTCTCTTTTAAATGAACAAAAGTTTTAATAGTTCCATCCAAACGTCCTGTTTCAACATCAAACGCATCAACACAGAAAAGGAACCTGGCCTATGAACGTCATAACAAGCGGCTGTAAATCATATGAATCTAATCAGACTTTCATCTTTTTTCTCAGATACGCCATATTCAAGCACATTACTAAATGTAAAACAAAACACATGTTGTGGCTTCCAACTTAAAGTCTGTTTTCTATTACAATGTTTCTGTGTCACAAATTCTCTCTTGTTGTCGAATCAAACTTCCAGCTGGATTTGAGATGAGGACGATGGTCCTGATGGTGAATGTATGTAAAGTGACAGTACCGCGGTAAACTGTGGGCAGAACACAACATGAACTCATGGAAACCGGATCGAGGAAAAGGAGGTCCCTAATCCCTGGACATCACCAGAGTTTCTGCACAAACCTTTTCCACTTCAGCCATTTTGCTTTCCCAGAATATGTCAGTCGTCATTAAGAACGAATGAAACATTAAAACCTCCACTGCTTTCAATCCTCCGGCGAAACACAAGATTTCAAAAGTGTCGTTGATCTACAATGAAAGATTTCTTTCATCGACATGAGGACTGGCTCTCAAACTGAGACTCAAACGGGCTCCAAAGACACATAACTTAAAAATAAATGTAAGTTATCTCACCTGGTGTCAAGCTGAGCACAGATTTGTCTCGTCTGCATTCAAGAGTCAATATGATTGAAGATCTCAATATCAACTCAAACATTTCTCATCAGATCTACTCAAATCCACATCCACAATCTACATTCATTTTGTTCATTTTCCTTCTATTCAATCTCATGAAAAACGTTGGTCTATTGTCCATTGTTTATGTTGATTTTGATTCTTGTTAACAGAATGAAGAGCAAATGAATGACAAGCTAATGTATGCTTTTAGATCACAAGATAACGTTTGCTTCATTACTGTAAGTCGTCTAAAGTAGTGAAGACTTTGTGTGCATAAAAAAGACAATTTTGTGGTTTCCAAAGACATTCATGAACACATTACCTTGAGGAAACGAATGATTTAGTCCAAGAAAGAAAGGATCTAATGGTATTCAAATAAAAGCTGAATGTTTTATCCGAGCGGTTGTTTTCTCATTAATGATTCTTCGGTTGAATTATTCCTCCTCTGGATTGAGTCATCAAATACCAGGCGTCTGGGTTCAGTCATTGAAAGGTTCTTTCCACAGTTGTGAAACGAACGGCACACTCCACAATTAAATCTCTCTCTCTCTTCTTCTCTTCCTGTGCTCTTTTCCATGAATCGAGAAGGAGAGCCGGATCCTTCCAGGATTCACTGTATTTGCACTGGCACCAAAGTTGTCCAGCGGAAATTAGCCGTGAATAAAATGTGCTGAATATTATGGACCGCATCCCAGCCAAGACAGACAGTCGGTCGGTCTCATAGCCCAGACCTGGCTCGCTCGCTCGCTACAGCATCTCTCGAACCGACCTAAAAGGAACTTTGGGCCGCTGGCTCGCGCCAAAACCTCCAGCTGGTGAATCGAGAGGAAACTCAGAGAGGTCGGATGTGAAGTCAATCTCAAACTAAAGCTCGGATGAGAAAGACTGCAGATATTGTCAAGAGTTTGAACCAGACGACGGTTTCCTCTATTTAAATTCATGATTCTGCTCATGAACAGAACATTTGTGAATGAGCCCTTACTTGATTTATGAAATAACACAACTGTAACTATTGAAAAACATAAAATAAATGAAATCTGTTATATTTGATCATATTCTATGTATTCACAGTTTGTTTAGAATTTGAAGCTTCCAGACAATTCAAATTTTGCGTATTAACATTTTTCTGAAAAGTACACATGAGTGCACTGAATGTGTATTTACTCACAGAAATACAAACAGTTTTATTAACTTGTTTCACAATTTCTTATCAGGGCAACTAAAGATAGTTTAGTTTTATATGAATTTTTGCGTCTCGTGGAAAGAATGAAGCACTAAGTAAACATACTGTACATACACACTCCAAAAACGATGACAATTGTGTCTTATGGGTCAATCTTTCAAAATTGTGATTTTTACATCATCTGAAAGTGGAATAAATAAGATTTCTATTGATGAATGAGTTTATATCTCTGGAATCTGAGAGTGCAAAAAATATAAATATTGAGAAAATTGTAGAAGATTGGATGCTTGGATAGAAGGAACCCAATTGCAGACAGTTGGTAAGGGGTAACAAGGACTTTAATAACAAAATAAACGAGAAACAAAAACCCACGAGGGGGTAAAAAAACATAACAGCTAGGGTAGGAACAGGAACATAAACAGGAACATAGACTCACTACTAAACTGGACTAGACTACATACAACATAAGACATGAATACAAATAACTAAACTAGACTTACATACACTTCAGGACAAGGCGGGTGACAAAGACACATCATTTCCTCCAAAATGATCCAGCACAAGACAGAAGACACAGGGGCATTAAGTAATGGGACAAATCGAGTGGGAACAGCTGTGGGGCATGAAATCATAACGAGCGCTAAGGAGGAAAAACGAGAGGGCAGGAACAAAGACGAGACCGGTAAGAGAGTATGGCGAGCCGTAAGGGCCAAAATAGTCTCTCTCCACACAAAACAGGGGGTTCTGTCATGATCCTGCCACTAGACAAAGAGAAACATGACATCATGCGGCAGAATCATGACATCTCCCGTTCTGCCGCAAAGCAGTGTAGCATTACATCTGCTAGCGCTTCAGAAAGAAGTTTACCAAGTCCCTTTCACAGCTGCCATAAGTATGGTTAGATGATGTACAACATCTTTCAGACAAATTTTCACTTACGATAAGATCAAAGCTGGATAAAGGATACAGATTCTTTGTTGAACAGTACCGGTTTGATTATGAAGGTGAGTGTTTTGTTTTCTTTTTGTTTTAGTGAAGGTGCTAGGATAAGTCCTTGAATAAGTGTTCGGTCAGTATTTTCACTGTTGTTAAATTCCAGCGCGACGCAAAATGGAAGTTCTTCTTGTTGTTGTTTGTTGCAAGACGGATGTTATGAGACACTGCAAAAGGCGGAAGTTAAGTGACGTCATTGTGAAAAGAGCCTATAGCAAGCACGGCACAGACTTTCGGAGCTGGTCATTCTCTGCACTGAAAGCAAGTGTGCAGGTCAGTAGGATGGAGAAAGAGTGCACAGGAAAAATAGGTGAAAGGGACTTTCTGATTGTTTAAATGATGAGATGATTTATTGCATGCCTCCTTCACATGCGGTATATAAAGTCACTTTATTTGGTAGTTCATTTATAATGATTGGTAACACTTTCTTGTAGCTCAATCGTAAGAGCATTGCGTTGACAATGCAAAATTGTGGATTCGATCCAAAGGGGTTGCACATACTTAGAAACAAAATGTATAGGACACTTCAATGAAAGTCGCTTTGGATAAAAGCGTCTGCCAAATGCGTAAATGTAAATGTAATGAACATTACATTTTTTATTCCCGTACGTAAAAAAAAATTGTTGTTATCGAGTAGTTTTAAAAATAGTTTTGAGGCGAGATCTGGTCTAGTATTGTATGGCACAGCATTGTTACTTGATGTTTAAAGAAAATGTCTGTTAATTTCACTATATGTGGCTTGTGTTTCAGACATTCTGCCAAAAAACATTTATTTTGCACATTGTGACTTGATTCTGGCTTAATTCGTTGTTTATTTTTATTTATTATAAAGGTATATTCTGTTCTAAATAAATTCTGTAAATTGATGTGTGATTCATTAATGTTGTGCTGCACTTCACGCTGCACCCTTAACCACCTGGTGTCGTCCACACACACACACGTCCGATTCAACTATCAGTCGACTATAGGCAACACGTGACAATTCAGAGTCAGAGTGACCACTTCATTTTTTTGCTGCAATGCATGCTGGGATTTTACAACTCTTTAACTGATATGTAGGAGACAAAAATGCCCGCTGTAAATTTGAAAAGTGTAAATTGTATTTGCAGCACAGAATATTTTCAAACTAAATATACTCATAAAAAAGTGCTTCAAAAGGTTCTTCGATGCCATAAAGAACCTTCAACATCTAAAGAACCTTTCTGTTTCACAAACGGTTCTTTGTGGTAAAAAAAAGTTTCTTTAGATTGTAAAAAAGTCAGAAAGAGATGGTTCTTTGTCCGTGTGTTTACCTGACAAACACCCGCAGAGGAACGCGGTTCTGCGTCTCCGTTGATCTTCTGACCTAAAGTCACAGGAGAATCGCGTGCTTTGATGCTGCGACGTTCACCCATGCTGTAATGACAGAAGAGAAGATTAGAAGCATTTGGAAAATCTTAATTCTTTCCTTAATGATCTTTTGGCCCGTAATGTGGACTGTATGGTTTCCCTTAGGAATGATTATTTGGAGCGCAGCTGGAGTGATCTACAGTAGAGTCTGATGGAGGACGGCCAAAACCTCAAGCGCAAATAACAAGCAAGTGGAAGGTGCAGCTCTTTGAAAAAAAAAAACCAGAATGAAATCTGCTGTGTAGCACGAGCTGATGAGAAACAGCAGCCGCTCTCCACATCCTCCACATTTTTATGATTTGGAATGGAAATGCGCTCAGCGATAGTGAAAATCTTACAACACAAGAACAGTTTGTTCCTTTTGTTTAAAAGCTTGCTTGAAAGATCTTTTGGAGATCTTATATATTTACTGACATGTTAAAAGAGCATTCTGCAGAATTTTAGAGAGCTGATAAACAGATTAAGATTTACAGTATTGTCGCTTACATGCACTTTTATTCATTTAGCAGACGCTTCAATCCAAAGCAGTTTATAACATTTTGCCAACGTTAAATGATCTCACGTGTTTACCTGTAAACAGTTTTTATAGCACCGCAGGTATTAAATGAGGCTTTGGAAGTGAATAATGGCCTCTATTGTGTTCAGTAGGCATAAAATAGTTGTTTGAAAAATGATTAATTAAGGAAAGACTCTTAAAAACGTAGTAAAAAAAAATCACACCCTGAAAACTTTGCTGTATCTTTGCAGCAGGTTTCCCAGTAACTTACTGTAGATTTCATTTACAATTTGGTTTAAAACATAAACTTACCTGGTTCTTATATTTTCTTTATGTAAATAAGACTAAACTTGTTATGTTAATGTACAGTAATTTATGAAGTTTGGCATACTTTTACTAGAAAACAAACAAAAATGATCAGGAAGAATGTCATTTTTTGCAGTGTAATGCCAGGAATGAGACCAGTCTCTTCTTGCTCATTTTGTAAAGTGATTTCATTTTGATTAAAGTATAGTTTAATTACAAATGAAAAACAGTTCTAATAGGAAATATTAAGTAATAATTAAATCTACAATACGTGCTGGCAAACCTGCTGAAAAATTACAGTAAAGATTACAGTGCAGTTGAAAACAAATTTAATAAACAATCAATAATTTCATTTAGCATAAAGTTGAGATATAAAAGTGGATTTGTGTCACATAAAAGAAAGAGCTTTACAGTATGATCAGGCAGTATACTCTAAGTCGTCGTGTTGGTATCAATAGCGTGAAATCCAATTGAAACGGATGATTTGCATGTCCTCCAGTGACCACCTCATCTCCTGCTTGTTGTGTTGTGTGATATTCATTCAAATCCACTTGAACATACCATATGAGAGATGACAATCAATGAACACACAGCGTTTGAAGAAGCCTCTCCAAAACATGCCAACAAACATGATTTTATTTCTGAAACAACGACACCGCGAGATGAACGCTGTTTTCACGAAGACACGTCAGAACTGTGATTTAAAGGTGCATTTGCATAAAGAAAGGTATATTTACAGTGAGTTCCCTTACCCTCAGATTGAGATTGTTTTGGTTGGTGACATTCTTTCAAATATCTTCATTTATGTTCAGCAAAACAAGGAAGTTTAAACAGGTTTGGTTGCGAGTAAATGATGACAGAATTTCTTGGTGAACTGTCTCTTTAAATGTGACTGTCAGACCCACCATTAGCTTCATTCATACAGTATTTGAATGGTTTAATTTGAGTAAATGCAGGAGAGTCTGAACAGTCAAGGAAGATATGATTCTTCGGGAGCTTGAGGTCAGAGATGCTTCTCATTTTCTTAGACACAGACCTGCGACATAAACGTCTGATCGATATATTTGTCCTCAAGTCTCTCTCTGATGCTTCAGTTTGGCAGAAGTATGTGCCAAAAACATCTGCCAAGACCTCTGGGACACACGGTGGATCCGAGACGACGTTTATCCGATTCATGAAAACTTCAGCTTTCAAATAACAGAGCGATGATGATGAAGCTTTTCTTAACAAGTATTGAAAAGATTTCAAACAGAATTAGCAGCGCTGGTGTTATTTAATCTTTATCCTGATGAGTTATTATGTCGATGATGTTGACGCACGGACTGTAAGAGTGTACACAGATGACTGTAATGAGCTTATATATCAAAGATCGTATGAATGAATGCATTGACACCAGTCATTTGTTTAGAAGGGAGGCCAGGAGTTTTGTAAAGGAGAGAGGAAAATGGATTCAAGCGCTGCTGAAATACCACGCTCAAAACTTCTGTACAGCAGATGCAGGAGGAGAAATGGAAAATTCCTTCTGACGAGATTCTGTATTGAATTAGATAAAAAACAAAAAGCAACCTCGGATCAGACTTTCATATTCCAGTTATCGCAGAAAACAATTAGAGAGCAACAAAACATGATTTTCTGTAGAACAACGAGAACGCAAACAACACTTTTGTCAATTAAAACAGGAGAAAAGGTCATCTTAATTAAATCCTAATCTGTTTCATGCAAATATCAGTAATGATTGGAAAATCCTGGGGTTTCATTTCCACAGTCACTATTAAATTGTAGATCATGCACATCACATTATATCTCTAATGAGCTCCAAAAGTCTAATGAGATTTTCATCACATCTGAAGATTGCTTAACAACTATAATCACTAATTCAACATTAAAGGTCAAAAGGTTAAAGTTATGTTTCATGCAGAAGGACGCAACAAGGTGATTTCACTCGTGTAAACTATTTTAGTTTTTACAAGACATTTCTCTTATCTCTTTTTTAATACAACACAAAACACTTTCTAGAATAATAATATATATATCATATATATCAAAGGTTTTTAGACACTGTCATTTATTAGAATAATAATAAACTCATTCAAATTATGAAATAAAACAAAGGGAACTATAGGAATTAATTCATAATTTATGTATGTAATAGTTTAAATAAAAAATTATATTAAACTTCAGTCGACTAAAATTTGCAAAAAATGTTTTCTGGTCGTTTTCTCAGGCAGCTTCATGAAGTCTCACCCTGAGATGCTTATTAAACAATATCCCCATCTGTTCTGTGCTCTTATTGGCTGTTCTTTCTTCATTATTCAGCTAAAGTCATTAATTTAGTATAAAATAAAATGTAGGTTTTGTCGTTTAAAAACATATTTTTTTAAATTATATTTTTGTCTACTATAATAATTTCAGTCATTTAAGGATATACGTCCAGGCAAATCGTTTTCTTTAAACAAGAAATGTTGTCAATCCCACAATCCATCTGAAGTGAAGCTCATGTCACGACACCAGAGACACATTGACTGCTGAATGTACGGTGTCAAAACTGCATTAAGAACACATATAAGTGAACTGAGAAACTGTGTATTTTATGGATGAAAATAATTTTTTAAAGATTTGGTCAAACTCAAGCAGTGATTTGGCTTATTTTTTTGTTCATAATTGTGGCGACCTTAATTTATTGAATAAACAGCATTAAAATTAGTTGAGAAATGTACAGTAAGCACTATCGTGTACAATATGATGGTGATGTTCACCCAACCGCCCAAAGCATTCAATGTACATCTATGGTCAATCCCACACACATAAAGTATATAATATTATATTATTTTCTAATATATCGCACAATATAAATGTATAATCTTAAGTGAATGCGTGTGTGGAATCTTCTGACAGATGCATACAAAGCATCACATCACCAGCAGAATAGCATCTGACGTGTACACATGAATGATTTACAGATCTGCTGTGAAATTACCTCCATGAATTACACAAATGCATTCTTACAATCACATTACGAGAGCGAGGAGATTTACTCAGCTGTCATTATCATAGTAATGTGCTGTAAGAATACTGTAAATCACTGAACACTACTGCCGTACACCTTTAAAAGCAAAACCACCAAACACAAACGCTCCAGTTTCTGTGGTTGTTTACTTTTCTGTGTTTTTAAAGGAAAGCTCAAAATATTAGACTGTGCAAACACTGTTAAAACTATTAAAACAAAAATACTAGTCACATAAATTACATTACATTTCATTTGAATGCATCTGCCAGAAGCTTTTTACATTCACGCCATACATTTAATTCAGTCTACACTTTAAAAAGTAATTTGTTGTCTCACAAACCTATGTATTAATGTACAGGATGAGCAATGTAAGTCGCTTTGGATAAAAGCATCTGCCAAATGCAATAATGTAATGTAATAATGTCAACAAACATATTGTAAAGTACCTTCTACTTAAAAATATGCAAATTTAACTTAAAACCCTTTGTTCATGCAACACAAAAATATGACTGACAAGAAAGGCTCGAGATAATTAATAAAGTGAATGGACAAATTTGAGTTGTGCAAACTACAGTTACAATTAAGTATGGGATAAAGTACAGGCAGCCGGTTGTTATGGCAGAAATAATCCCTGACAGTGTGATCAGGAAGTGAAGCAGAGGGTCTTGTATCACACTGAAGGGGCTTATTTCGCGATAACAACCGGCTGCTTGTACATTATCCCGCTTATTACACAGGTACTTACCACATGAGAAAAAAACTGGACATGAAATGTGAATTTGAAATATTTTATAAGCTCATTTTTCCCGAATGCAGACCTTCCGCGAGGAATTCTGATTCTGATTGGCTGAGGGGAGTTCTAAGCCGTTATAAAATCCTCCAATATAGAACAGCTAACCGCACCACATAGCCTAAATATCATTTTATTTACTTTATTTTATGAAAACTTGCTAAGCATACGGAATAACCCTTTTATAAAAGCAATAAGCCCCGCAAAGCAGTGGGTTACAGTGCATATTTAGGTACTCTGGTTTTCACGTCGTGCCACAACGCCCTTAGCTGTTATAAAATGCACTGTAAAACACTGCTTCGCGGGGCTTATTGCTTTTATTAATTTCTGTGTAATATTAAACTGCCCCTCTCAAAATTATTTGCAGTATCCGGGTTAAAGGGTGTTATTAGACTTGAGCGGTTGTTATTTGAAAATAACAACCCTTGGAATGTCGCGACAGGTCAATCAGAATCAAGCATTCAAATGAGCCTCAATAACTTATTTCCTCAATAACCAGTTGCCTGTACATTATCCCTTACATAACTTGCTTTTCCAGTGCAATGAGCTTAATGTTGTCAGTACAAATACTTTAGGAATACCCATAATCCCTTGCACCTGAAAAGTTTGATTATTCAAGCTTTTTTAAATAATAAACACTTTTGGGGCAGTTACTGTATATAGATGTTCATAAGATGTATAAAGAGATTAAAGATGTATTTAGTATTATTGATGTTGTTTGTTTTGAATGATGTTTTCTGTGAAGTTACCATTCAGGTGATTCGTGTTTGCTTTGGTGAGCATAGAACCGCCTCAACCCATCTGTTTCTGTCAATCATTTTGTCCCAACAGGTTAAGCAAATATGACGGTATAGAGAACATTGTGTTTCCTGTTTGTTGTGTCTTTGTTTTTCGTTTCACAACAGTCACGGTGTAGTTTCAGCATCACTTCAGTAGCACTCAGAAACATTGTTTCTAAACCTTAAACCGCCGTAAAGATTATCATGAGTCTAACCTGACTCATGCTCCCATCCCTCACTCAGATGTGTTTAAGTGCTCTGGAGAAATAAAATACAGACACAAACGAGTGTAATTGTGTGAACACATGAAGAGTCTGGAGGTGTAAATGAATGTAGATTGTGGAGGATAAATCATCTGGATTTGAATAAATGTGATGAGAAATGTTTGAGTTGATATTGAGATCTTCAATCATTTTGACTTTTCATTGCAGACGATACGAATCTGAGCTCAGTTTGACACATTGTTATCATCTCTTCTTAAACTCTAATGACTCTTTTTCTCAGGAGAAATATCTGAGACACGCATGAGAAATTAGAGACGTCATCCGTGATTTGTCTTATAGACAGCATCAATTATCTTTTGTTTCCTGATCAGTGTAGATTTGGTGACAGCGCCACCTACAGATCTAAAGTTATACAGCTGTAAATAATGAAGTCTGTATGAGTCAACACTGAGCTCCACCCGTCCGTCTGTCCGCACTGTGGGTGTGTCACTGCTGTTGGGTTCAGCTCTGTATAGAAAGTGACCGCTGGCTGTTGTGATGAACACACACACACGTACACACACACATTGTGTGTCCATTAATTGCTGCTATATTTATGATTTTAAGTAGTTAAACGCTCTGAACAGCTGCTGGTGCGTGATGCATAAATGTCATGTCTAAATATCCTCTTCATTCATCTTCCATCAACATTCTGCATTTAAATGTCACAAATATCCCTCAATGCGGAACACATGTTCTTGATGTCTCTCGACAGGTTTGGAAACAGTGCTGCGGTCTCCGCCTCTAAAGTCATGAGTGAAAGAAATAAACAGATGCTATTTAGCTACTGTATCATTCTTAACTCTTTCATATCGTGAAGTTCATTCCTTTTAATAAATAAATGTACAGCATCAGTCCCACATCAATAATACTGTAGTATATTTAGTATGCAGTATACTATTTACTTACAGTTAACGAATCCATGTATCAAATCCATACTATAGTGTTGTTGAACCTTACTATTGTACTACAACATTTTCTACAGCTCAGTAGAGCAAACTAACAAAGTGAAGTACAGAATATTACAGCAATTACTACAGTATATTACACTTTACTACAATTTACCATGGTCAATTCTAGAGTATACCACGGTATTAACTACAGTTTAACAAAGTTAATACCGCAAAGTACAGTAGTATACATTACTGATACAATAATACTATAATATGATATATTGCAGTATACTGCACTTCATTACTGTTTACTCTTGTATTTTGCAGCGATGTGATTCATGCTTCACACATCTGGAGATGAAATGCACATAAGGATTTCTCCAGGAATTTAAAACGCTCTAAGAGGAAAACTGTCCACACAAGAGCACATGAACACACAGGATGATGAATATTGAGGTGAGAGAGATCAGGACAGTTCCACAGATGGAGCGAGACTCAAAGTGAACAGGAGAGATCAGTGAACAGTAAATGGACACACGACAGAAAGCTGACGGTGTGAGACATGAGAAGTCAAGATAGAAATCAATCAGAGAACCGAACCCCGAAGAATGTTTCATCCATTCTGCTGTTTTAATTATGTCTGAGGCCCGATTCACATTTTGTGCATTTTGCATAATAGGGAGCACACATTTTCCACACAATGCAGCGACACATTTTCTAGTCGCTGCATTGAGATGAAATAGTTCAATTTTTCAGCTTGCGTTTTCCGTGCGGTTTTAGATGCGAAGTGTGAATCACCCCTAACATTAGGTTCACAGTAAATGCGTATTAAGCGTTTAGCACGAGAAAATTACATACAAAGTCAATAAAAAGACAAGTATAGATGCGAACTCGCAGCAGACAGTGCGTATGGCGCCAAATCTTGTCTTCCGCGAAGGTTGTAAATATTTGTCAGATCACATCACTTAAGCGAACATAACAAACTCTTCCCGTTAGTAATAAAGAACAATTAACAAATTTGCAGTGCGGCAAGCACAATTTTCTAGGCGAGTCGGTGCGGCATGGAGACGGAAATAGTTCAACTTTTAGGAGTGCCACACGTGGATGCCGGGTCATTTGAAGAGAGAAAGTAGCGCCTAACATTTTACGAAATGTGAATCGCCCCCAATTGTACTAAATACTGCAGTTTCATGAAGCTTCTATAACGGCTGTGAACAGATTATTCATTTCTTTATCTGACATTTATTTATTCAGAGTTTTGATTTCTCTGTGTCGTTTAAAATAATAATTCTTCTCATAGCATTTACTTGTCAGGCACAGGGTGTTGTGGTGATGTGATTTAAAAATCACCTGTCAAACTCTTGCTTCCAATGTGACGTGTCTCTTTGGGGAAAATTGGAAAGTGTGAACGACATCAAATCTTGTCCTGGTGTGAAGGGTGAAGGAGGCCCGAGGGCCGTCGTTCTTGTCTTGTAGGAGCCTGACACCTGTAAAGACACGAGAGTAAAATATGACAGAATGTTCATTCTTGTGCGTTTCAACTTTTTAAAAACAGTTTTGTTAAAGGCAGAAGCTGAAAACGTTGTCACTGTGGTTTTAAAGAGAATGAATTAATGTTAAAGTATTATTATTATGAATGAATGAGATTTTCCTCTGTCATGAGCGCTCAGGTAAGCAAACTCTATTGTGTGTGTCTGAAACTGCAAGCTGATATTAAATAAAGCGTCTCTGAGCTTCTCATTAAGTCTGTCAGGGCTTCATCCTTCAGTTGAAATAGATGAGGCATCAAGTCATTGAGTGATCTGTGACAGAATTGAATTGGGAGCTTTTCACCTCATTTACCGCGGTCGAATCCAGATGAGACAAACTCGAGCACTGGCGTTACGCTCCCTGCATTCTGATGTGTGCATCACCCTTCAAATGAACTCACGGCGGGTTCACCAAAGTGATCGGGGAATGAATCAATGTTGTCAGGGGCCAAGAAGTGTTTGTTTTTGTGTCTGTTTTTTTGTTCTCTCATCACCTCAAAGGCCGGCGCTCAAATGAGAGAGCTTTGATTGAAGACGCCTGATGTGTGTAGATAGAGAGTGAGTCAAACTTTGGAAGATCGAACGCTGAGCTGTAGTTTTAGACAGTTCAGCTTTAAAAGTGAATGTTTTGGAAAACTTTTGTCCCAATTCAGCTGCTAAGTACAACATTAGGGAAGGGTTTTCCTGGCTCAAAATGATGCGTTTGTGGTGCCGTCCTGATCTCGTGCACACACACTACCGTAACTTTAAGAGGCATGAACAAACATTTAACAACTTATTAAGAGTTCTAAAACTTAGATTAAATGGCAATTATTAAGTAATTAAAACATTGTTTTTAAATTGAGAGAATTAAATTAATTCAACCAAACAGAAAAGTTGTTTCAAATCAAATTTAAGCTTTTATCATTTTTAGCCCAGAAGAGTCAACTGAATTAATCAGTCTTACTAAATGAGAAAATCATTCACATCCTGCGGGTTTTTTGAGGTTCAATGAGCTTTGAATGATTCGTTTCAACGAATCGGTTCAAAAGAGTCGTTCGTTTACGAATCGTTCTGATTACAGTGTGCGTTCTTTGCAGGCCCACTCGACGTGCAAACGTTATTTAAACGGATTCAACGAATCATCTGCACCTAAAACATTACACTGATGAACACCACGTTAATTTAAGAAACATTTTCAAGAAATTTAACGTAGAGGAATGAAAAATAAACAACATTCACCCGATCAACCGCGAAATAGACAACTGAGGCAACAGTCTTCAGCGCCTCACTGCGTTTCATTACCGTTTCATCGCACGCGCGCGCCTGATCCTCAGTTAACTTCCGGTCTGCGTTTTTCTAGGTTCTAATAGTTATTTTATTTATGTTAATATTATTTTGTATTTTATTTTACTGTATAACAATTGTATTAAATAAACGAATTGTTGAATTTTATCGTATGTTATTTTATTAAATAAATGGGTCCTGAAGTTTGGTCCCTTTGAAACAAACCGTATAGTACACTGACATCTAGCGGTTGAGCTTGATATCGCTGTCTAAATCCATACTATTGGAGATTTGGAATATATAATCAAGTAACAGTTCTTCTCGGTTTCTTTTGCTTGTTATCAGAAATAATATACGGGCACTCTATTGTTTGTGAATGTGTACCGGAAGTAAGTTGTGGGTCACAAATGTACGTTTGTTTTTGTTGTTAAGATGAAACCGTTTATATAGAAACAGCGCCACTCTAGTGGCGTAATGCCGCAACTGCAGTTACAAATGACGATCCATTGAGTGATCAGTGTTTTTGTGGAGACAGACAGCCGACATAATTTTGATGAGTATCGCGGCCTCCTCTCTCCATTATGGGTCATGGAAATAATGACATCTCATAAACATTTTATGCAGCTTTCATTCTAAATCAGTTAACATTTTATCAAACATATGTTTAAGCGTCCACACCACACAGAATTTGTGTCTACAGAAACGGGACACTATTGGCACGAACAAGTAGCTCATTCAAGCGTTTCTCACTATCAGAGGCTGTGAAGAGACTCAGAGGAGAATCTCACCTTGTGAAACTCTTGGAAGACACATGGCATCAGCACACGAGCTGTTTTGGCTCTCTGGTGAAGCACAACACGCTGTGGCCATATGCTGAACCAGGTGGATGAGGTGTCCAGGCAACAGCAGGACCGTTTCCTCTCAAACGAGTCTCGGTCTCTCCAACCGGAGGTCCAAGCAGAACAATAAACCCATCAGCTGTTCTCCAAAGACACGACACGACTGTGAAACAAAGCCAAAGACTTCCGGTGACGACTCGTGCCCTTGACGTACAAACAGACTCAAGAAACAAAAGAGAAATGCATCTCTGGATCTGTTTATTGCATGTAAACATGATCATGTCTGATGAAGTCTGAGAAGTGAAGGATTAACGTTGGATCTATAGGACTATAGTTTTGGACAGAGAGCTCAGATGTGAACATTGAAGCATTGGTAGAACATCAGATCACATGACAATCTCATCACTCACACATAATGAGCTGTCAATTCAGCAGATTGATCATAACATCCAGAAAATAACAAGGCCTTTCAACATTCGGCTGGAAAAACCTTTCACGACACTTACTTAATACCACAGATTTCCCCCCATCTGCAGGATCTTAGTCCAATTTTTAGCAGCGGAGGAAGTCTTTAGGAGCGACGGAGCCGCAAATATGCGTCCGAGCTGCTTTTAGGACGGCGGGACGCAATATACACGGAGCTAAATATGGAAAGAGCACAAAAGGGCCACGAATAATGAGGTGCAGCTGGGATTCAGGTCCCACGAGATGAAGAGCTAAACGCTGCTGGATGTTATTTGAGTTATTAGAGTGGTTTCATTCTGAAAAATGCATCAAATCGACGTTCTCCTCCGAACCTCCCGCACCTTCATTACCGCAGGCCGCCGGTGGAAAGCTGATCTCCAGACGCTCTCATCCAGAAGAACGAGGTAAAGCTGGAAGAACATCTGTGTGAGGTTCATGATTAATCGAGTAAAGGTGAGGAGAGGTGACACCTTTGGCTCGCTCCCTCTTAATGGTGAACAAGATTTATTCTCAAGGGTTTCTGCACAAAACCTAAAAGAGTTTCCTAGAGAGACGACCGCAAAGACACAAACATCTAATGAGGTGAAGACTGGAGCCCGGGTTCAGACCGTCGGCTTGATCAAAACCTTCCGTGCCAAATCTCGGCTACAAATTGAAATGCTGCTCCACTGTGAACGTTTGGAACATTATGAAATCGTGCTAGAACATTTTTCCACATTTTCTACCAAAGTTCTTTTCACTCAAACCCATTCCACAGAAAACCACTTGATCCGCTGTTAAAGGGAAGTGTCAGACCCTGCTGTTATATTCAAAAGACACCTCAATAAAAGGTTTCAAGTAACACGTTTAGATACCCTCGATTCTTCATGTTTGGTCAAAGTTTTGTGAGTCAACATCACAGAATCGAATGAAACTTTTCGGTCATTATTGTGTGTAAAATGCATAATTTCTGTAAGGCTAACATTCTGCTAGGGGAATCCAAAAACATTGAGAAACATAATTTTTTGGGAAAGCCTGAAACGAACAGCTAATTTTCAGAATGATCTGTGTGTCTAAGCATATGTTGCTATACAAGAGGGGCTATAGCTTTACCTCATCCTCTATAAGCCAGAGGAAATGGCTTTTGTGCTCCAACAGACAAGACACACATTCTACAGCGTCCAGCATCTGTTGACAAGCTTGACTCGCTTCCATTATTGGCTCAGAGCTTAGCGGAGGAAACTCAATCTAAGTTGGCGGAGATTCAGAACGTATTTCCTGCTCGATTCTTTCCCACAGAACAATGCGCTCTTAATTAAAGAGGCTAACAAGAAAGATACAGTGAAAGAGAGCCATCTTCTCCAAATGACAGTCTGATCTTTCCATCCATCTGTCACTCACTCCTTATATACCTGAAGACAACGATATTCCTCACATTCACTGCCTCACAGACGGCCGGGTTCGGACAAGGGACTGTTGGTAATCGGTGCCCGGCTGGGACAGAAGAGAAAAATAGAACGGTTCAGTCTTTGGGTCCATTGTAGGCATACATATTAATGAAGAGCTGGGTCATTGGTCGCGACTAGATCTGTATCGCCCTGTGGTGCTTTACCAGACCAATATAATGACAGAAATGTGAATCCAGTAAGATATGAGGAATTTATTCAGTTGCTGTTTGATGGATTTAGTTTGTGTTCTTCGGGCACTCGCAGGCATTTGTGTTATTTTACTGGAATGACAATTATAGAATGTACAGTTTCCACCGGACGCGCTTGAAAATCACTAGAGGTGGAAAAAAACAGTATGACAAGTCAAAGTGCTTCATGTCTGACCTAACAGCATGTCAGAAAATGTAGATTTGTAATGTGATTGAACTGTTTCTAACATAGATTTAACTGCAAATGTCAGAATGCATGACATGTGAAGTGGTGTCCCTAGGGGCACAGAAATTGTGATTTTAAAAGGTAAAAGCAGGCTTCAGTTAAATGTAGTTTAGCGCATTTAAAAGTGCAGTTCGATGCAGGTTAAAGTGCCTTTGGATATGTGTTAAAGTTCCGTTTGATGCATGTAAATGTGCATTTTGGCACACGTTAAAGTCCTGTTCGATGCATGTTAACCTGCAATTCAAAGCATGTTAAAATTCCATTCGGTGCATGTTTAAGTGCTGTTTGATGCATGTTAAAGTACTGTTTAGTAAAGTGAAAGTGAAAACGTTAAACATCAGCTTGTAGTGATGAATCTCAAACATGTGATGAGGACACAATGTACCCACATAAAACTCACACAGTAAAGTTAATCTAATGTCCAAACTCAGAGTCACAAATTCTCATTAAAAGAGTCACGATACATCTGTCTATTGATGAAGTCTCCAGGTATGAGACAGTCTACTCTGTTATCATGAACTGTCAGATCTCAACCCCCAAAACACGTCCCAAACACCCAGAGATACAACAGCTGTGGAAAATTTTGATTTCCACGCTGGGTTTGAAAAACACAAATAAATACATTTGAGGCTTCAGGTGGATATTTGGGAGGCCTTTGAGTCAAGCAGTATACTGAAGCTCTATTGTGCCGCTGCGTGTTTATGTCATTGATCGTGTTTATCTGTTAATAATAAGCGGATTATCGTATGTAATATGATCCTTCTGTGTTTTTCAGCTTCTTTTGTCTGTGGTGTTTGTCAACAGGAGATTTAGGACAATGACATCATTACACTGTGATCTGAAGTTATTATTCTGATCAGCTGGAGAATATGACACAGCCTCATCGAGAGACTATACCAAATAAAATCTTTTGTTTCTAAAGTTTAGCCAATACATGTGCAATAATATACAAGGAAGTATGTATACCTCTGTATTAACATTTAGAATTTGTTGTTTAGAAAATAAATCTCATACCACAAACAGCAACCTGAATAGATCCATGTTCAGCCTCTCTCTCTCTCTCTCTCGCTCTCTTTCTCTTCCTCTCTTTCTCTCTCCCTCTCTCTCTCTCTCTCTCTCTCTCTTTATGCCTGTCTTTCCCTCTCTTTCTCTCTCTCTCTCTCTCTCTCTCTCTCTCACTCAAATACAGTATGTCAGTAAAAACTGAAGGATGTGTGTTTCAGTGATAAGGACATCAGCAGCTCTTTCACCCGCTGACCTGATCCTAATAAACACACTAAGAGGAAAAATGAGAACAGGAAGCTGAAGACAGAATGAGAATAAGAAAAACACATCAGTATGAAATAAGAAACGTTTTTTCCAAGGTGTTTCCTTAAAAAACAAGACAGTGAGGGGTCTCAGTGTTCCTTGGCACAAAAACATAAAGCGATTAATTATTGTGAGATCAATTTTGTTGTTTTTGAGCGCTGCACTAATGTAGAAAACACGAGGGAATGAAAGAGATGGTGTGAGCACTTATTTAATCCTGCCAAGATGAGACCTCAACAAAACACACCTGTTGATTCTGGCAATATTTACTGCTATTTGTTTTTTTAAAACATCATCCAAGCAAGTTTTTTTTTTCATTTATAAAGTTACTAGTTCAACTTCTGCGTCTTTATAACCAATGGATCAACGTTTGAGCTAATTCCCTGATCCTATTGGTAACGTTTACTACGCACCCTTCGGAGGGGGAAATGCACTGTTGTCTCGCATGTTTCTGAGGACTTTACATTTTGTGTACGGACATAAATCCGTCATGTTTGCGCTGCACATCGATGACACGCTGATATATCAAACTACATTTTAATGGAGGATGAATTTTAACCTGCATTATTCACATGTGCCGCGTCCAGTCGAGCGCGTAACAAGAATCACTGCATGCTAATCTCGTATTTCTCAAGAGCGTGACAGTCAGGGGTTTCACACCTATTACTCAGCCAAAATACTTCCTATCCTTTACACAGCATCATAAATCTGAGCCGACATCAGAAAAGACCTTTGGGATTGATGAGGAAATTCTTTTCTTTTTGTTTCGAATGAGAGAGATAAGAGAAACAGAACACACACAGTGCACACATGACCACAATCAACTATTGTTCAGAACACACGCAAGTGAAAGAAAAATTGAAACTTTTAGAGAAGTCTCAAGTGTGTCTCGGATATTTCTCCTGAGAGAAAGAGTCAGAAATGTGTCAAATGTGTCTGTCATGCGAGGTTGAGAAGAGATGTCAACAATGTGTCAAACTGAGCTCAGATACGTCTCGTCTGCAATCAAAAGTCAAAAAATGTAAGATCTCAATATCAATTTAAATTTACTCTAATCTAAATGATCTCAACAATCTACATTCACACTGCAAAAAACGACATTCTTATTAAGGGTTTTTGTCTTGTTTTGTAGCACAAATATAAACATTCTTAAATCGAGATATTTAGTCTATTTTTAAGGAGAAAAATATGAGTATTAAGAAATTTTTTGGTAAAAAACAGACAAAAAATGTGGCAATGGCATGAGAAAAATAAACTTGAATTAAGTAGTTCAAGTTTATTTTTCACAATCAATTGCAAGTTGTTTTTGTTTTGTTTTTACCATAATCTTACTTTATTCTTATATTTAATATCTTGGGTCACCTTTCTTGTCAAGTAATTGTGTATTGATTTAAGAAGTTTAAGAATATGTTTACTTTAAACAAAACAAAAATGCTTAAAAAAATTTGGTGTCTTATAATTGTTTTAAGTCCTTACTATGTAATTTAGTAATTTTTTGTAATTTTATGCAAAAAATTACTTTCTTACTTATTCTTTTGGACTTGTTTTCAAAGGTGTGTAATTGTTTAAAACAGGTTTTATGTCGGTTTCTGTAAAGTATGTTGTATTTGTTGTATATTTATGCAAACTCGACTGACTATTCACTCCTGGAAAATAGATTTTTTAAGTCCTTTCCTGGTTATATAAAGGTATTATAATAAGAATGTCATTTTCAACAGTGCATTTAACATCTGTTACGCTCTCATTTCTTCATATCAGGTTGAGACTTAAATGACACAAAGTGGAGAACTCCATCAAAACACCGAGAGACACCAGTGAGCAATATCATTCTCCTCATAGCTGGACTGAATCCTCAACTCCAGAGACTTCATGTTTGGTGATGTGTGATAGGATAGATTGTCGCAAATGTGATTTTGTGTACCGCTGCAGGACGAGTGGGTTGTGCACTTAATAACACACTCTAAGAGCTTCAAGACTTGTTGGCCTTGTGAAGGAATTAAAGTGTGTCTAATTGAATAATGAGGGACTGTGATGGGCCAGTGCAAAACAGCAGAGAGGAAAAAACCAAATGAAAACCAGCGAACAACAACAAACCTCCAGCGCATTGGTCTGTGATGGTCATAAGTGACAGATAGAGTCAACATTCATACACTGAGTTGTTTGTTCCTCTGAAGCAATCGTAAGTAAATGTTTACATGATTCATACTGACCCAAAATCTAATTTACATCTGTAAATAAACATACGTTCAGAACGTTTTAGGATTTCAAAAGAACTTTTATTATGTAAAAGACATTGTGTACAATGGGAACTGTATTTCCAATATTTTAATAAAGTATTTTTTTTCTCCAAATGACAAAAGCTAAATAATGTCGAAAAACAACTCACAGCTTTTACAGCCGCCGAACAAAAGAGCCGAACACAGAAAATGAAACATTCACACGTAACTGTCGTTTGTTATTATGGAAGTGTTTGTCAGTGTGCCATGAAACAACAACAATGATGAAATGAAGAGTTGAGCTGCGATGTTTTCAGCTCCCGAACACAATGTCAGCCGCTCTGTGTTCTTGCCAAAGAACAGCAACATTTCTTTTCTACAGAGACTCAGAGCGCTCTCAAAGCGATTACCAACACAACAAACAGTAATGAACATAATTCATGTAATTATTCCAACAAATGTGCCTAATACAATACTGCAGTGACCTTTTAATGTTTGCCAGACACCGCTCTCTCTTCAGGAGGTTCTTTTCTCTCTCGCACCTGTCAGAGGTAATTCACTGCTTTTGCAATAATGTAAGTCATTTCTGAATGGATGTGCTGTGACATTTCACTGTAATGACCTCGAAGAGACAGATGTGTGAATAAATCCTCACGTCTAAAGATGGAGTTGTGTAAAGAGTAAAGGGGCACCCGTCATCTGTCTTGTATATAAACTCTATTGCAGATATACACCACTAAATTCAACACGACATCTCAAAAAATACACCACAGAATGACATCTGCATGACAAACATCAAAGAATATGTTTGCATTGGGTCAGATTTATGTACTTTGCTATACAGTAATGAGACGTTAAATGTCTCTTCAATATTTCTTTTGATTTTGGTGTAAAACGTGTTTCTTGAAATTCACTGAAGTGTTTCATGAGAGAGAGAGAGGGAGAGAGAGGGGGAGAGAGATAGAGACATGGACACAAGTCAAGTGGGTTGCACACAAGTATGTTGAGTAGTTTCTACAGTTAACAATTTAGTTGTATGAACAAAAGAAATTCACGTAAAGCTGATAAAACGTTTCTGAGTAAATCCAAACCATTCTGATTTCACCAATAATTTAACTTCAAATTATTGGTACAATCAGATTGGTTTGGACTTTTTTGTTCATACAATTCAATTTTTAATTGTAGAAACCACTCAACATACTTGTGTGCAACCCACTTGACTTCATTCGATCCAACAAATCATTTTTTTGAGTATATATCAATTATACACAGCATGTGAGTCAAAACAGCATGAGCAAATCAGATGAGAGGCATCTAAGTACTGGCATTAGCGCACTTAAAGCTCATTGAATGATGCAATAGACCCAACCCAACAAATCATTGTTTTGAGTGAGAGAGAGATCTCATGAATGTTTTTCTGTGAGCTCAGATGATCGTGTATTTTAGGATGATGAAACGCAGGTCAAGTACGCTGCTGTGTTGAGTGTTAATGGGCTGTTTAACACCTCTTAATGTGTTGGTGTGTTTATGGAGATGTCTTCCAGAAGTGAACTGCTTCCTCGTGAATCAGCATCGTGACTCGACACATTCACAGAGAAGATGCTCTGATAAGACTCCAAATGAAAGCTTTAATGTTCTCATATCGATTTTCTCTTTGTTAATTACTTTCTTATTTATAGGCCGTGTTTCTTCACACTTAGCGGATGGTAACCTGTTGAAGAAAACAGCATATGTGTTTGTGCTGGTTTAAGCTTGTCATGTGCTGTTCTTAGCTGTTCATGTGCTGGGTTAAGATGGTGAGAAACCAGCACATGAACAGCCAAGGACCAGCACAAGACTAGCTTAAACCAGCATCTGACCACCTTAAACCAGCACGTGGCCAACTTAAACCTGCTCAAACCAGCATCAAAACATACCTTACCCAACATCTGCTGTTTTTTTCAACCGGGGTGCAGAATCATGTCACCTCAACAAACCCCTGTAGAAACGCTCATCACACATCTTGAATTTGACTTTTTAAAACTGTTTTAAGCCTTCAAACCAAATCAAGCAGCTCCAAGACGAACAAAATACAACATTTGACATATTTGAGAATCATTCGGCAACACTTTGCCTACTTATTATACAGACGATGTAGCAAATGAACTCTTATATCTTGTAATCCTTTGTGTGTTTAAAAATTTCATTTTTCTGTTACTACGAAGAAGCACTACCTGCTCAACCATCCCAAATGGCTATAAGCTAAGGCAGCCTCCAGTAAGGCTGCCTGCTGTGACTCCTGTTCCCATGGTAACAGTGACATCTCTCATTTGTTAGGAACCACATCATGCTCTAAATCAAACAGTCTGATCCTCGCTGATGTTTCAATTAAATTAAAACCAAAAACAGAAATGAAACATCTGTTGCTGCTTCCCCTCTGTGGAAAATGTACCTTCAGAAAGATGCTCTCCTGTACGGACAATCCAACCGAAACTAAATTTAAGGAATCAATTGTCGAAATGTCTTAGTTGAAAATAATACAGATTCATGACATGACAGTTTATGTGCCATTAGCAGCTGTGGCATAAGGTTGAGTTCAGGCCTTGCTTCACAAGTTAATGCTGATTTTATCATTCGTTATCGATCGAGACTTTGCTCAGATTTAAAGGCGCACTATTGATGACAAATACACAAATATACACTGAAGTAAACAAACATTTTTATGTCAAAATGCTTGATTTAAAATCTACAACAAGCGCCTTGTTATAAAAACAGTTTTCCTCCCCACAGATGTTTGTAAACACACGTCTGTTTGTTTACTTGTTTGCATTGCGCTCAGAACTGTTCTGTGATCAGTCAAACGCTGGACGCAAACACATCTGGCCGGTTGAACGCCGGGTTCGAATGCTTTTGTGAATAAACACATGCAAATCACTGAGGGTCAGAAGTTCACAGCCGATGGTAAACGCTTTGAAAGAGCCGAGTGTCTCATAACAGAATATGTTTTCATCATGTTTACAAACGCTCAGATGCGTAAGATTCACATTATAATGTTCTCAGCAGTAAATAAACCTATAGATTTGGGTCAGCTGGTCCAGTTCTGGTGTTGAAGTCCATCTGCTCGTGTGTGAATTCTGAGCGGATTGAAAGGCGAGATAGGAGCAGCTGCAGGCGTTTAGAGTTATTCTAGTGAAAACCTCACTGTGTTCCTGTGACGGCCCTCTGCCCATCCGTCTGCCAGGTCATGAGTTCACCGCTGCTGCCATCACTGATCCCAGACCTGATGAGAGACACCGCTGCTGCTGAGACCGCTGAAGGAAAATACAGATCACACAAACATTATACAGTACAGAAGAGGACACGAGTGATGTCAGTGTGTTTTATTTTATTCAATGACCTCCCAGATTACATTATTCAAATATGAGGTGTACAAAACAAAAATAGAGAAAACACTAAAGATTTATGATATTTATTAGACGAAAATCTTTTGCCAAAATTCAAACACTCTCAAAGAAAAAGGGGCTTCAAAAGGTGCCACAGAAGAACCTTTTGGTTCCATAAAGAACCTTTAATGTCTGAAGAACTTCTCTGTTTCACAAAAAGGCGAAAAAAAGGTTCTTAAGATTATAAAAAAGTAATGAAAGAGACGGTTCTCTAAATAACCTTAGACTAAATGGTTCTTTGTGGAAAGGTAATTCTGTGAAAATGTCAACCTTACCACAAATTTTTTTCGATTTTACAGCGGTTTTTACTCTGGTAACAGCACAGTTTTGTACATTTGGTGGTTCAGATACCCATGTGAGATCTCTCTTCAAACTTGTAAAGCATTTGTTTTATTTTTAGGGCATGATTTAAAATAAACACATGAACATTAATATAAAGAAACTATTTGATGTTCTATAAAGAGGCATCACTTCTCCATTCATTGTGTGTTATTACTTCAGGATTGTGCATTTTATTTCACAGAAATTCTACAAAGTTTATCGTCTCCCAAAATCCACATCCTTTTCTTGTCACATCCATAACACATGTCTATTTCCCTTTTAAATTTAGTTTTTTTCATATACTGACATATTTTGATGTTTAGTCTCTATCAACAAGGGTTCAGTAAATATAAATAGATGATTCAATATAATTGTAATAAATTCATTCTCTGAGCAGTTTTATGTCATAACGCTGGAATTGCCCGGAAACCAAAAGATCCCTGTGAACAACATTTTCAGCACTTTTATTTGTAAGAGTGTGTAGTGCATCATGAAATATGGGCTTTAATCTATAATATACAAAAGATGCATGCAAAAAAAAAGAGAGAGAGTTGAGTTATTTAGTTGGTTATATATTGTTTGATAATATATTTATTTCCCAGACAAGTATTAGTTTAAACCAGGACCAGGCCTTAGTTAAATTAGGATATTTAAGTCGTTTTTAAAGACATACTTTAGAAAGAAACATTACTGGTGTGCATCTCATGACAAAACAATTGCATTTGTATATTTTAAGATATGCCAGTGAAGATTGTTTTCGATTAAGACACCTCTAACATTTAAGTTAGTCTGAGACTAGTCCGGGAAACCGCCTCATTATGTTTAAATAAAGAATGAAGACTTCAATTTTCCAAGAAACTCCCCAAACTGCTTTATTAATGTATTGATTTGGTTTGGGTCGTGGGACGTTCCTCATCATCGGTGTCTTCAGATCAAGTCATTTTTATCACTCTCTTTTGTGTTCTTGTGTCCGTACGGTTTACAGCAGGATAACACATGTATGGGAACTCTGTGTGAGAGAAAACGTCAAGATGGAAAGTTGTTTAACCATGAATGCTGATATCTCATCACTGTGAGCTTTTGGATTTGAGAGATTTGTGTAAGCGGTTATGACTAAACAAGCAAAAATAATCTGCCAACAGGGAACAAAAAATAATCTTGAATTAAGTGACTAAAACAAAGGTCAACCTTAATTCAAGATTATTTTTCTTACCCCATTGTCAGATTTTTTTGCTTAAAACAAGACTTATTTTCTGATATCATTTTCCTCATCAAGAAATTGGATCTTGATTGAAGAACTCTTAGTATTTTTGTCTTTTTTTCCATTAAAAATGTCTAAGTAAGAAAGTTATTTTTACCCTGTTCTCAGCAGTGTTCTGTAGTCTCAGATGTCAAAACAAATTGTTTCAATATTTCTATATAACTATAAAGAAATGTTTTTAAACTGTGAAAGACAAATGGACGGGCAGCAGGGACATTAATAATCTGCAGAATGTTTGTTATAGATTACACTGACCTTTGGAGAACCTTCAGTGTCCGGACACTTCTGGGAAATTTCCCTGAGCTTTCCCAGAATAATTCACCTGAAAAGATCATGAAAGCAAACAGCCGTTCGACATTTTTATAGTTGTACACAAAAGAAATGAAAAACAAATCAAAGAGAACGACATCATCATGTTCATACGTGTGTGCATCTGGCTGTCCAGCTCAATATTGAGGTAAACTTTCCATCTGTACTCTGGCACAATCAACTTTAAGGACACAGTTTTTGTGCACCACTAAATGCATTTAAGACTTGAAAGAGATGCAGAAAAGAAAGCCAAATGAAATATGAAATGAAATCCAGCGAGTCGTTTGTGGCTTCAACCTTTCAGAAGAACCCACCGCAGTCTTTGACTCTCTCTCCCTCTCTCTCGGTTCATAAGATGTCATAGGAACATTTGATTCCTCCGGCTCGCGGAAGTTCATGGATGTGACCTGACGTGGTTCTGCTCACAGCGTCATGCTGGTGGTCCTCACAAAAAAGAAAAGGCTCACAACCTCCAGGAAACGTTACAGGAACGTGTCTGATCCTGATGATGTTGATCAAGATGTTTGTCTGTTTGCTATTTATTTGTTTATGCTCCACTGCGTTTGCTATCTGATATTCTTCATGTAAATCATATTAAAATGCCGGTTGAGAAATGAAATGAAGAATTAGGACACAGAAGAATTAGGAAGGCATCTTCAACTCAAATCCATGAAGCTTGGGTTTATTTTGATTCAATTAAAGGGCCGTATGGTTTATTAATGACATCAGATCCAAAATCAAATGCATTACTAAAAAAGCCATTTACCGTTTATTTCAATTTCATTCCGTCAAATCACAATTCTGCTTCCCGGTTGCGACTTCAAAACCAATTCAGGACATTGGCATTTAAAATGCATTCTCCATTCATGCTTAGATATACAATTCCTTATCCCTGCTTGTGTTTCCTTGCATGCCTTATGTACATAAATAATAAGACCTGACTTATAAAAAGGTGAAAGTAAATGCTCACGCGTGTAAAATCACACTTATCTTACTTGAGATTCTCTCTCACAGCTAGAATCACATCCAGACAGCAGATCTGGAAGTCGACTGGCATGACGCAGGTCTTGTTATCTGTGACCCTTGACCTCTGCTCCGGGCCACGGCACAAATCCAGTGAGGAATTCTGGGGCACTTTCCACAAACACGGCGAAGAGAAAGGTCAAGCGGTGTAAAAACAGCTGTTGAATATATGACAGGGATGAAAACAGCCGTGTGTGTTTGCTGTGATAAAACAGTTCCCGAGCTCATTTACACGCTAACATGGAAAAACAAAACAACAATTCAGCGTTTACCTCGGACGGATACAAATATTGTGTGTTCTTGTTTGTGCGAGTGAAAAACCTTGCAAACCTTTCGTGAAGATGAATATGAAGGTGCATGCACGAATGTCTGAATACGTTTTGTAGACAAAAAATATTATTGTGCAAACGTGTGAGTTTCTTACATAAGTAAAGAAAAAATGCATTTAAAATATGTTTGAAAATAGCTTGGAGTAAATAATAAAAAAAATGGTCAATATAAATGTGAGAAAAAACAAAAATTCGGCAAATACCAAATATCACATTTGTTAAGGACTTGTTTATTTGTAAATATACAAAGAGAAAGTTATTCCTATTCTTGATGAAGTATTATGTGGAGAAAATATGAATAATAATGTTGTACAGCATATTGTATACTTTGTGTGGAACACAGATGGTCTTGTCGAGTAAAACGGATACATCGATGAGAAACACTGATGCAGAGTTAAGTTACAGCTCATATTTGACCTTATTAGATGTTCTATGACCCTGGTCGTCATATAATTCAATTGTTTGGAAAAGAGCAATTGAAACAACCACATCTGCGTTTCACAGAACAGTCACGACGACAAGCAAATGATGAGCATGAGATTTTCATTCTGGGGTGAACAGAGCCTTTAATTGTCAAAGTTTGTGCAGGTTCATTGGTCTGAATGTAATCATTTTCTCAGAAGATAACCTCTCCAGCATCACTTCACATTAACTGTAATGAGCACAGAGCTGAAGCCTCGTCACTCTAATCACGACTGATGTGAAGAACATCTCATCATTATCTCACATCGGCTCCTCCGAGCCCGGCGTCGGGTTTCCTCTCAAATCTAGTTTACGGGTCCAGAGAGGACATAAATCTGCTAGAAATATCACCCGCGTTTATCACAAAGAAGAATTTAAGGAAATGAAAAAAGACTCTGTAGGCAACGTTCAGAAGTCTTCAGTAAATGGGCCTGGAGGATATTTGATCCTCTGATATCCACATGCTCCACGACCCCAATGAACACACGTCTGTTCTGCATCACATCATCACTCCAGAGGTCACTTACACATCAAAAATAAGCATATGTTTTGTTAAGCATATTTAAAAAAAGCTCAAGTATATTTTAGGTACAAATGATGTAGTAACAATATCAAAGTACTAGTGGTATTCTTGTGTGTCTCTTCAATACAACCTGAACACTCAAAAAAAAGTTGTTGAATGAACTTAATTATATTAAGTAAAACTTTTGACTGAAAGTATACTTTCTTGTTTTGCATTGGAAAAGAAGATTAACGATAGCACACAAGCTGTATGTCAGAATTCTTCCACTTAATGTCACTTATGATGATTTTCAGCAGATTTTTTTCAAACCATACAGACTTCAGGCCACACAGTCCATAGCAGGAGAAAAATCCAGGCTAAATGAAACACAATTCCTCGCCGGGTGGAGCAGATAACACAAGTCAATAAGAGTCCACAGTCAATGGCCTCCAGTGATTCACACAGAACGAACGTTTACGTTTCTTGAGTTTGTGATTGACATCCACTATACAAGCCCTGGGATAACAGAGCAGGTATAAAGATATCCCATTTAACAAGCAGACATGTTCTGTCCGGTATCACTACACAGGCAAGAAGAATGCAGTGGGATAACCTTACTGAAAGTGCTGTGGTATCACAGTGACGGTAACACAATGATGCTTTGATATATACCATGATCCCGAATCATTCGTGTTTCCACATCAATCTGAAGTGTATCTGACTTGAGCTTGACCTGGGATTTGACCTTGTGACATCGCAAACATCACTTAACCTACAGAATTCAAAAAAGACTAAATATACTTGCTTGGGTCTTCCTGCTGTGACTTTATTTTCTTTTGGTCTTTTTCTCATAGTCTAACAATTATTCTTTTTATTTGTTGTTTTTCATTTCTGTAAAATTCCATCAAGGTCTATTGTTTAGTCTGCGAAGACGCACTTAAGAAACTTCTCATTTTACTTGTCTTGCACGTGTGCCAATGAAAAGACTTCTTTCATTTTAGAAGAGCTTTAGAAAGTAAAACATTTAAACAGTTTGATACGAGATTTCTCTGCAGAGCAAGTACTGTAAACGTTGGGAACATTCAGCGGCGCATGATAAAAATAACTTTCCATTTACTAACCGCTGGAGTCAGGACTGAGATTTGGGACGGACAACAGAAGAAGTTTCGATGGCTCTATCGAGCAGGAGACGAACGCACGTTTAAAATCACTTTTGTTGGAATAGCTCCTGTCAGTTTCTCGAGTCCAACACAAGCACGGGTCTGCAGGGAATCACAGTCATTTTCTCCCAGCAAAATGGAATTTGGCCGACCGGCCGGCACAGATCCGTCTGACCGAGATACTTTAACATACAGCACAGCTCTGCTGAAATGTCACAGATATCATCATCATCAGCGATCGTCTCACACATCGCCTCCAGAGACAGATCTATGAAATTGACCTGGCCAAATTCCAATATCTCAATCTAACGTTCTCATCTCTATAATGTCATACATTTCACGGGAAAACAACATTGTCACAGAAGGCGGCATCGCTCAGCCATTAACCCGAGTCCTTCACATCCCCAGACGTGGAGCAGCAGTTCATTTCTCCAGCACCGCGAGGGTAAGTACACAATTTCAATTCACTCCATCTTCTCCATTTTGCCTCGCTGAAATTGGCCTCTTTATGACACGCCGGTCCAAGAGTGAGGAAGAACAGGAATCGCTTCACAGTTAACTTTTCATGCCAGACTTTTTTCCTCAAGGGCTAGAAAATACTTCTTCATAACATTTCTTCATCTGCCGAAGTTGTAAGTCACAGATACATTAACATTTACATTTAGTCATTTAGCAGACACTTTTATCCAAAGGGATTTACAAGTTTGGGTAAACAATTGGGTCAAACATTAGGACAACAAAAAGCATAAGAGCAATAAAAACATGTCACAAAGCCTACTACAGTGTAATCTAAGCATGCTTTTTTAATATTTTTTAGATATTGTAGAAAAGATAAAGAAATCAGAAATGATTAGTCAGATACAACAAATGAAAAATCTGAAAATCAGTCATTAGACGGAGTTGTTTTAAACTATCCAGGTACAAAAGTGCACTTTATTTTCACACACTTATTTTGACTTTAAAATACAAACAATTGTCATTTTTAAGATAAATTTAAGAAGATCCAAGTGAACTCAACTGTGCTGTTTTGAGACACCATGAATAGAGCTCAAGTTATTTAAAGTTAATTCATTTATTTATGAAGTACATTTAAGCATGGTCCGTGCCAACCAAAGTGTTGTAAAATTGTCATAGCATAAGAAAAAAAAACTACATAAACATATGAACACTAATACATTTCAACATTGAATTAATGCTAACAAACAAAAAATACTCTAATAATAATAAAAAAATGTGTATATATATATATATATATATGTACTGTATATATATATATATATATATATACACATACACACACACAAATATATATATAATACAAGAACTAAAGAAACTACAGAATACAAGAGCTAAATACTATACTAGGTACAAACATAAAGTGCTCTATTTTCACACATAAGGCACACATCTGAAAGTCAAATAAAATATTTTTTAATTTCACTCATTTTTTACCTGTGTTTGGTCGGGTCAAATATGGACATTTTCTAAGTCTTTCATATTTAACCCAACCAATTGTAGCATTATTGAGATCTTTATTAAGAATCCACTTATTAGTTTACACAGACAGAGAAGCTTACATCAGTTGTGGCTTCATGGTGGCGCCCGGTCGGGATAAAGACACGTGTCAATGAAAAGCACATTAAACTCTCTCCTGGCACAGAAACTGCTTGAAAAAGATTACAGGCCATCTGCAACGGTCATAATCGCTTCCAAACAGAAATTAATCCAATTTGTTCAACACTGAAACCACATAAACAAACAGAACTGACGGCAATTATGAGCATTGCTCAACAGAAACGACTCATTCTGTTGTTTTTTAGTTTAACCATTCAAACGAACTGATGTGAGTGCAGTATTTAAGCACACACGCTGCCCATTCACACAAGTTTAATAATACATGTCGTCGTGTAAATTCGTGTTTTTTTTTTATTATACCTGAATCACATCTCTCTTATATCTCTGGAGATCTGATGTGTTTTTGTTGACTTCTCAGCTGTATTTCATTCAAGTTTTCATTTCTTCTAAAATTGTTTGTGAGAAATAAAAATGAATGTGGACTGTAGAAGTGAAATATTCTGGACTTGAGTAAATTTGATGAGAAATGTTTAAGTCTATGTCAATATGTTTATATTATTATGTTTTTTATTTCGACTCCTTCTCTTGCTCCATCGGTTTGATATCTAGGTTCACATCTTACTGAACTCACAATTAAACATCACTGTCATTATTGTCCTGACACAGAAGAACCGAGCTTAACCTTCATCTTCTAAACTCTTCTCTTAAACACAAAACAGAAACAAAGGCTGCTTGGAAACTCAAACAAAATATTTGTGCATTCAGACGCCCCGACACTTAAGATGAATTGCTATATTCACAGTTTTTCTGGGAGATGCCGTGTGTCCGTCGTCACATCGTTCTCTTCTCATCCATCAGTGTCAGGAAACATCGGAAAGTCTTCAGTCTCCGCCCGATGGAGATGATCGGCCGTGCCAAGACCTTCCCAAGACGCTTCTCTTTGCCTTCCCTCCTGGACGCCATCACGGGCTCGGTTTTCCTTCCACCTTGATCAAGATGCATCCGTGAGGAGATCTGTACAGAAATATAAGAGCAGAGAGTCGTGTGAGGGCGCGTTTGGACCGCTGCTAAAGAAAATGATGTAGCACCATAGAAATGTGTGGATTTGGTCATGTTTCTTCAGCGTCCGGCAGCAGAAAGTCCAGGCACACAGAGGTTTGAGAGGCCGACGAGAGAGCGAAATAAATGTTGGGGTGTCACTGGGATAATTTATGGCTCCCGGCAGCTGTGTAAATAGGATAATGGCTACTGTCATCTTCCTCAGAGATCTGCACAACCACTAAGATTTCTTACCGGGAATTCAGTCTCAGCAATAATGAGCCGCAGTTAAATAATTCAAGAGCAGTTTTACATGTAAGCCCATGAATTACTGCCAGTGGCTGTGGATCATCAATCACATCCTAATGACACGCATGTATCCGGGTGGAGCTGAACTTATTGATATTTCATGTATTTCAATAGATTTCTCACTGCAGATACATCACTTAACCCTCAGGTAATGATTCAAACCAAATCTAATCATTCATAAGCAAACATATCAATCACTGCGTTCGAATGATGAGAGAAATCATTTCCTGAAGCTCAGTGTTTAGAGCGTGGCGCTGGCAATGCCAAGGTCATGGGTTTAATCCCACGGATGGCACATACTCGGAAATAAATCTATAGTATCATGCAATGTAAGTTGCTTTGGATAAAAGGATCTGCAAAATGCGTAGATTTCAATGAAATATGCAGATATTAAACCTGTTTAATCCTGCCATCTTTATTTCACATCTAATGCACATTGAAGTTTAAAGTCCCGGTGAAATTAAAAATGACAAGTCTTATTTTGCATGAAATATTGCAGCGTTTATAGTAAATATGTTGTCAATGTGGGTTTTTATTGTTTTGAAAGTTACAAAAAAATTAATTAAATAAAAAAGTTGAAAAAAGGGTCACAAAAAATAGAAAATACTAATATTTATTAAAAACTTTAATGCAATTTTTTTATTTATTTAATGTAACTTAAACCCCTCAGGCATAATCATCACATAACAATAATGAGAACAAATAATATTTGAATGAGAGCGATTTTTATCTGATAGTTCTCGCGTCTTAACATGCTCACAGCAGTAACGTGTGTTCGCTGACGTGTATTTGCATCTCTTGGCAGATTAAGATGATGGGGGTTTGACTAATGTGCTAAATGATTTGATAAAGTTCCGCTTGGAACAAACACATCACAAACCAAAAACATCTGGAGACTTCCTGTGCGAGACAGCCAATCACGTCCTGTCACTCCAGAGACGTTCATTTACAAACTTAAAGGTTTTACGCATGAGTTATTCACTTATAAAATCACCTGCTGGTAAAGAAAAGTAAACTTGCCTGAATCTTTAAGACGTCTCAGTACTGTGGTGCTCAGGGTCATGAAGTTTAGACAAATCATCTGAAATATTGAAACGCTCAAAGCCAGTTTGTGAACATTTGAGAGTGAGTTGACTGCATCTGCAATCATAGAGAAAATGGGCAGTTGTGTTGACACACGCAATATGATTCATAAAATAGCACAACACAACAAGATGAAAGTGTTAGCTGACACAATATTTTAATGTTTCCATATCTTAAAACTGTGTCATATTGATTTAATGCATGTACAGTAAAACATATGGTTAAAGGTTTTGGCATCTTAGTAAACTCTTTGATTTTTACTTTAATTGATGACAGTAAACTGAACGACAGAACCGTTTCAAGACGGTGGATGTGTTGACAAGAGCGGTCTAACTTTACAAATCAACTTTTCCAACAAAAACGAAAAGTTTTCCCTGGGAAAGGTGAAACATTTTTTCCAAACATATTTTCACTTATCTCAGCTTCCAAATGAAAACACATGCTGTTTCTCAATGATGTATTCATGTATTACATGTCTCATTTATAACACAAAGCCTGTCTTCAGAGGTCAGGTGGCCCGGGAAGCGAGTCATGGGCCAATGGAGACTCACTAAAGCAGAGGAAAGACCCCTACAGTCCCAGAAGAGCACCACATCCAGCCAACATCTGTCAGATCCATCTAGATCCAAAAACCTGAGAACCTGTCTGTCGGCAGACTGAGGACCTCTGAATGAGTCTGCCTTTGACCCGCGTGAAAATGACCCACCCGTGACACACCCACCATAAACATATCCAGACATCCTGTAGAGAAATATGTTAACATGACATACACAGAATATAACACTGCTACTGAATTTGGACTCTTTTGTTGATGATTTGTTGAGGTGTTTAAATGTTTGTTTTCTAAATGACCTTTGAATTTGAGCTGTATTTACTTTTAAATTTAAATTTACTTTACTTTTGTGTACGTGTTATGGTTGTGTTTGTGAGGATAAGAGAACGCTAACAGATGATTCTATGACAAAAAATTATCAACAACAAAAAAGTTTTCTCACTCAACGGTTTACTAGAAGTAACACAGATCCATTAAACAGCCTGAAGGAAAAAGCGTTGTGTAACTTTTCTGCTTTCAAATGTTACATTAAATAACTACAATTGACATTCATTAATGCTTTACATTTACATTTAGTCATTCAGCAGATGCTGTTATCCAAAGCGACTTACGAATGAAGTAAACAATAGAAGCAGTTGGAACAACATTAGGACAACAAAAAGCATAAGTGCAGTAAAACTGGTCTCATATAGGTTTGGTTGTGCAAGCTGGAAGTCCAGCCAAATAGTCCAGTCTGGACAGGACAACAGCCTTGACTAGGACTTGCGTAGCATGCGCGGACAGGAAAGGTCTAATTTTCCTAATGTTGTTGAGGATAAATCTACAGGACGGAGTGGTGCTGGTTACATGATCTGTGAAGTTAAGCTGATCATCAATTACCACTCCCAGGTTTCTGGCCGTTCTGGAAGGTATGAGGGTTGATGAGCCTAGTTGAATGGAGAGGTTGTGATGAACCTTTGGATCGGGCGGAGATTACAAGCACTTCTGTTTTTGCAAGGTTCAGCTGCAGGTGAAATGTCGAAATGTCACTCAGGCATGCTGAAATGTGTGCAGAAACAGTCAGACTGTCAGGCTGAAATGACAGGTGGAATTGTGTATCATCCGCATAACAGTGAGAGGAAAAGCCATGTTTCAGAATGACAGAACCTAATGATGTCATGTATACAAAAAAGAGTAACGGTCCCACCACTGAGCCCTGAGGCACCCCTGTATTAAGATGTTGGGACCTCACCTCTCCTGGATACTGTTAATTACCTACATGAGAGGTAAGAATTTAACCATTGTATCAACATTTCAGAGACACCCATATAGCCTTGAGGGTCGACAGGAGGAAGTGGTGGTTAACGATGTCAAAGGCAGCAGATAGATCCTGTAGGATGAGTACAAATGATTTAGAGGCTGCCCCATGTTGATAATGTGGGTAAGAGCAGGTGCAATCGCTGGAGAGATGGGCTGGAGGAGATGGGTGGGGATGGGATCTAGTGGTCAGGTAGTCTGGTGGTTAGAAGAAATGACCTTGGAAATGTCATCTTCAGATAAGAGATAGAAAGAAGGAAGCGAGCATGTGTCTGGGGTTTGGGCGTGTTCAAGAGGTAGCGGCGCAGCAAACTGACTGCCGATGTTGGACATTTTCTTTACGAAGACAGACTCAACATCATCAGCTGTTAAGTCTGATGGAGGTGAGGAGAACGCGGGCAAAGAAGAGCAGAGAAGGTTTTAAAGAGGGTTTGAGAGTCAGGCAAGTTGTTGATCTTAGAGTGGTAGGAATGAGTTTTCACAGAGGAGACATCAGCAGAGAAAGAAGAGAAACTGATGGTGGAAGAGGTCAATAGGATCTTTCGATTTGCACCACTTTCTCACAGCAGACCTGAGCCTGGCGTGATGCTCTCTGAGAACATCAGAAAATCAGGGGGCAGAAGGGGGTGCACGGGCTGGCCTAGATGTAAGAGGGCATCAGCTGTCTAAGCAGGAAGTTAGTGTGGAGCAAAGAGTGTCGGTGGCTTTGTTAGTATCCAACTGAGAGAGCTGTTCAGAGGGAGGGAGCGTGGCGGAGACCGCAGAGGATAAGCAGGTGGGAGAGAACGTTCGTAGGTTGTGGCGGAATGTGACCAGTGGGGAAGCATGTGTTGTGTCTGGAGAAGTAAGATCAAGAGTGATGAGGAAATGATCAGAACTTTAACTCAAAAAACAGACGTTTGATGAACTACAAGAGGATGAAAGGCAGAGAAAGAAAGGAAACGATGCTTTAGAAATGTCACGTTGAATGAAAGATGCCATTGAGAAGTGCAGAATATAATTGGAGAATAACAAAGAGTCAGAGTTACAGTGCTCTTTTATCATCAACCGTGTGAATAAAGCAAACCTTACACATTCAGAGAAGTTGCATCTCAACCCAGTGTAACCTTCAAAACATTTCGAAAGATCTTTCCACCTGAATACACAAGATCTACATATTTACAGAGCGGTCCCAAAGCGATCGTAGCGTGGTGCAGATGTGTAGCATCAACGTGACCTTTCAGAATGTATTTTCCAGCAGATGATTGGAGACTGTAAGCTTGAGAGAGCGAGCGTTTATCATCACTGATCCATCAGAGAGCTCTTTCCATCTCTCACGTCTCTTTGTGCTTCATTAACCGCTGGCATTTTACTTTCATTATCAATCTCATTATCTGTCATTCCAACGAAACACTGGATGAGATGAAATATTAAGATAATTATAACAGTCATGACTTGAGGTTGGCCTCTGGTTGTGCAGTATTACACAGAGGTTAAACATCCGTTCAACAAATCTACCAACACGGTCTCATCATATTCACACCACATGTTTAGTTTTACTACCATCAGAGACATTGAGAGAGAGAGTTGCGTCAACTTCGTTGTTGCTAGTTGTTACTAGTAACGAATTTTTAACCCAAAGATCATTTAATGTAATTTAATGAAATAAAGCATTTAAAGAGAAAACATAACTTACTGGCCCCATGAATCATGTGGCACATGAAATATTGAAATTATGCTGTCGCGACTCTCTCTCTTAACTGCTCTGACTACCTGCTTTTACCCCAGAGATGGTTTGGTTTAGGGGTGGAGTCTCACTCTTGCTTTTTTCTAATAATCATGTTTTGTACATTTCACATAGTACTATATTCATATGACATCGCTACTTTTGTAAAATAGCTGAGGTTGAGTTAAATCAGTTCAAAAAACTTTACTTGGCCCATCTAAAGGGTATTTAACCTGAAACCTGTTTACTTTAGGTGTCTTATAAGTTCCCATTTGAATCTGTCATCATCATTCACTGCACATAAAATATATATTTATCATTGCTGTTAGACTATGTGAAACACACAAAAGCCATTTATTATCCTAAATCGCTGCTGTCCTTCTGAAACCTCGCATCTCCATATGTCCTGATTTGTATTTTATACCATAAATAATTATTATAAGTCCCCCTTTACTTTTGTCTCTGGGTTTTGCAAATATCTAACCAATAAAAGAACTGAACAATTATTGGAAGAAAGTCCCAATGCTAAACTCAACCCTCAATGGTGCAAAAGCAGATCACACCAAAACAAACTGAGATCGTGCACATTTATATTAGTCACATTGTAAAATAGTTGCGAATTGCCATGAGATTGTATTAGTATTATATTGTTTTATAAATCACTGTAAAAATAATTGCTGTAATTTTACAGATTTTTCTGTTATTTTTTTACAGATTTCCACATAAAATATAAAAAACAGATTGTTTTTTAATGTGTTTTTGAAATACTTTCAATAACCGTAAAATAACAGAAAAGACCACACATTTTACAAGAAAAAACTGAGAAAACAATTGATTATGTATCCTTATATCCTGTAATTTTACAGGAAAAATATGATTTTACAGTATATTCCTAACGCTGGAGCTGAGAGATAATTTGTTTTTTTTTACAGTGTAGGAAGTCATGTTTCCATTTTTATAAAAAAATCAGAATTTTCACAAATTAATCAAAATGTAAATGGAACATCATGACATGTAGAAAATCACTTAAAGCAGTTCACTTGTTGAATTACTGTCTCACTTTTTATAAAATGACACACGTCTCAAAATCAAGCATGAATAGAAGATCGAACGCCTCTTTAGATTTTTTTCTCAGAATTAAGAGAGAAGAGTGTTGAGAGTGAGAAAATGTGGTTGCCGAGGCGTGTAATTAGCAATTACGATGGGTGTCATCGGTGATAACTGTTTCAGTGTGGATGGGTGAGGTAACGTGAGACTGTAAATGGTTTCACCTGTGCCATCGGGTGGGTACCGGCCAGAAAAGAACGCAAAAAAAACGCACCCCTGCCGTGCTAAGCGAGATTTCCGCCATCTGCCAGCGCAGCACTCGAAAGCAGTTTATTTTTCAAAAGCTCCGAGTTGACCTGGCTCGAGAGAAGCAAATTTCTACAAAATCACATTACCGGCCTACATCAGCATGTTATCGGAGGACGCGAGCACTGTATGGTGACATAAGTGCACAGATAAGCGCCTATGAGAGAACTTCAGAACGCTTCTAAGAGATGACCTCAACAAAACAGTCAGCAGATGAGAAGAATCTGCACGTCCGGACCTTTATCCGTAAACTTGTCTATAAACTTCTGGATTATAATGTCATGAGAAAGTTAAGACATAATATTTGACATGAAGTGACCTGACATCAGACACTGAATGTTTGTTGTGTTGAATAAAAAGAACATTCTATACTCACAGCAAAAGAATCTGATCTTATTCAACTGAATATACAACAAAGGTGACATCTGTCCAGGTCTAAAAGTACACCATAAAGCATCATTGAATAGTTTGGGCCCTATCGTACACCCCGGAGCAATGCGGTGCAAGTGTTTTTGCTAGTTTCAGCCCGAAATAGTGAATCCACTATGGCGCGAGCGTAACTGGCTCCTAAAGGGAACGAGAGATGAGACTCTGATTGGTTTACTGCATAGTACGCCCCAAAAACACCGGAGAGACAAATCCAGTTTATTTCCTCTAAAGATAAATCGTTTTTAACTCAACGATGTATAAACAGAAATTATGTCGGACTCAGAAATGATGAAATCTGCTTCTGAAGACATGATTATCCAGTTTGATTTCAACAACATTTGAAAAAATAAACACGTTTAATAGATGAACTCTGTTACAAAGAAAGAAAGTAATTACCCTCAGTCGTAAAGACAAATCCCCAATCAGAGAAGCTGCTGTTACCGTGGAAACGAGAGATGCACACAGTAGCGCACCAATGACTTTCTACTCCCATGATGCATTGGAGATGACATAATCAAACAGGTCTTCCACTCTGAAACTAAACACATCATATAAAGCATGAATGTATAAGCATAATATAATATATTCATATTATTCTTAAATATACAAATATATAAGTCATATTTTTGAACTGTTGGTTTTTATAAAATTTCACTACATCAATTAAAAATTACATTTATTTCTATTTCAAAATATTTTAATTACACAGTCTTATAAAGTCTTGACATGGAATGAAGAGATTGAATCAGGAGCTTTGAAATGGAGTCGTCTATTTACTGTGTGAAAGATCTAAGACCCAAATCAACACATGATTGTGCATTTGTCACACTGACTGAAGCGGAGCTCTCTGTGCGGTCTACAGGCGTCTAATGAATCATTAGATAATTAACTAAAAATAGCCGTAATATTCTGTACGCCTGTAATGATATTAATTGTGGCATTGAGATCAGATAACTGTGATAAGAGATGGTTTGGCTTCACATTATTATCTGCTACTCCCCATTTACATCACAGAAAAATGGACGATTAAATCTGACCGCTCATTACGACTTTAATTTAATCTACAGATATTACCACAGTTTGTGAATCACTCTGATTAAAAGCATCTGCTGAATAAATACATGCAGATATTAGACTAGTGTTTGTAGGTTATGACGCTATAATGGAGCGTGAGGTCTAATTTAACAGAGTCACAGGGAAAAACAATGTCAAAAATGACAGATATCATTCAAATAAAAAGCACATGAGCTGTGATAAAAGCATCATGTCAAGGGTTTTGTGTTCAAACAAACTCAATGGTGTTTTGACAGAAGATGTGCACATTTGACAGAAGCCAACACGCTCTCATCTAAAAAAACAACAACACTAGAAATAAAACTAGACAACACTGTAAACCTAAATGTTCACTGCAAAAAACAAATCTTGCTTTCCAGTAAAAATGTCAAAAGATTCTTGAATCAAGATTCATTTTCTTGATGAGCAAACTGACCTGAGAAAATAAGTCTTCTTCAATTTCAGTGAATTTGTAATTAAAACAAGCAACAACAAAAAAATCTGCCAATGGGGTAGGTAAAATAATCTTGAATTTAGTGACTAGGCAAAATGTAAACCTTAATTCAAGATTATTTTTCTTGTTTTAAGCACAAATTCACTAAATTTGACTAAAAACAAGACTTATTTCCTTATGTTCTTGGTATAACTTTTTCTTAGTCACTCAATTCAAGATCATTTTTCTTACCCCATTGGCAGATTTTCAAATTCACTGATTTTTTTTTTTTTACCAAAACAAGACTTATTTTCTTGGGTCAGTTTGCTCATCAATATGGTAAGAGGCTTAACATTTCTGTGCAGTATTCGACCAATCACTACACACTAGTTACCTGGCCAATCAGAGCACACCTCGCTTTTCAGAGTGATGAGGTTTGTAAAATATCAGCGCGTTTCAGAGAGGCGGAGCAAAGAGGAGATACAAACATGCACAGTATGTGAAAAATACAGCGTTTTTCAACCTGAAATTGTGTTTACACATTGTATTACATCTAAAGTAAAGAAGAATATTGGTTTTAGCCGCGTCAAATGACCCCTTTAACATGCATGAGTACAACAAACTCAAAACTTGATAGTTCTGCTTATTTAATATTTGGAAGATCGTAACTCAAAAGACTTGATGTAACTGATTGCCTCAAGAGTTTGCCCAACTTATTTGAGTTTACAGTGATAACGAAAAAGTCAACACAGGCTATATAAGATTCCTATTGTACAACATAAAATCTGGGTGCTCAAGCAAACTGTTTTGTGTCTCCTAAAAGACTTGAGTTTGTGTGGCGTGTAGATAAACGTGCACATGGTCTGTGTGTGAAATTAAGAGACAGAAAGGAAAATGAAGTATGCAAGTATAGACTGGCATGAGAGATATCTGGAGTGAATTTACAATCTTGCGTTTGATCACAATCTCTTTTTCTCCATCTGGGGTAATTGCTCCGGTGAGCTCTCGAGCTCAATGCCGCGTCGGTTCACAAGAATACTGAACGAGAGAAAGTCCTTCAGGGACGATACAGACTGAGAAATGGCCATCTTTTGTTCATCGCAACACCGGTCATGTGGTTACTCTCCATACACTTTCAGGAGAAATAAAGTCCAGATAACTGTGCATAATACAAGTGCCCTAAATAATCACAGTGAATGAAACAGCAGAGAAACTACAACACACAGTTCATTTTAATATCTTAAAGTAAGTACAAATGTCTTGTTGTTATCGGATGGACACGTTTCAATGACATCATCACTATTAGTGTAGCTTGTTGTGTTAAACCTCATGTGTCACGTGTGTACATCAATGACACTTAAACGGTCTCAAATCTGCTTTTAAATACAAATGGAAGAAATCTCACAGACCTACAAACATAAAGGAGAGACCGGAGTCATGATGAGAGAATATCATAGAGACGTGAGCTTTTTTGAACCCACACTGACCCGAGGAAAACCAAAATATTTCATATTTTAATGGAGATTTTGAGCATTTGATGTCAGCTTAGTCTCAAATGTTTCTCCTAACATTGATCAGGAGAAATAAAACGGACACAAATGAGAGTGTGATTGTTGAAACACATGAAGAATATGGAGGTGTAAAATGAATATCTGGACTTAGTAGTTCATTTTCAAAATAAATGTTCATGATATTTACTCACCCTCATGTCATCCAAGATGTTAATGTATTTATTTGTTTAGAAATGCCTTGCTCTGATGCGTGTTCATGACTTCACAAAATATATTACTACCTTGAAAAGCAAGGTAATAAGATTAGATTAGATTCAACTTTATTGTCATTACACATATACAAGTACAGTGTAACGAAATGTAGTTTAGGTCTAACCAGAAGTGCAATTAGCAAGTGCAGATATACAGTGTGAATAAATACAGAATACAATATTAGGAAAATAATTTACGATGGGCATGTACTATAAAAATATGACAATCGGTATGTACTATGAACAATATATACAGAAGGCTATATACTGTGAACATTAATGTACAGGAGGTTATGAACAGATAACAATATAGACTATACAATAGTGCAAGTGACTTGAGTGTGCATTAATTACAGACATTAGCTATTAAAGTTACAGTGCAGTAGATGAGTTAATGTGGTTATTAAAGGTACAGTGCAATACATGAGTAGATGCAGATATACAGTTACAGTGCAGTAGATGAGTTAGTGCAGCTATGAAGCTATAGTGCAATAGATGAGTAGATGCAGTTAGTTATGCGATAGATGCAATGCAATAGATGAGTTAGAGTGCAGTAGCTGAGTTAGTGCAGTTATTAAAGTTACAGTGCAGTAGATGAGTTAATGCAGTTATTAAAGTTACAGTGCAGTAGATGAGTTAATGCCGTTATTAAAGTTACAGTGCAGTAGATGAGTTAATGCCGTTATTAAAGTTACAGTGCAGTAGATGAGTTAATGCCGTTATTAAAGTTACAGTGCAGTAGATGAGTTAATGCCGTTATTAAAGTTACAGTGCAGTAGATGAGTTAATGCCGTTATTAAAGTTACATTGCAGTAGATGAGTTAATGCCGTTATTAAAGTTACAGTGCAGTTGATGAGTTAATGCCGTTATTAAAGTTACAGTGCAGTTGATGAGTTAATGCCGTTATTAAAGTTACAGTGCAGTAGATGAGTTAATGCAGTTATTAAAGTTACAGTGCAGTAGATGAGTTAATGCAGTTATTAAAGTTACAGTGCAGTAGATGAGTTAATGCAGTTATTAAAGTTACAGTGCAGTAGATGAGTTAATGCCGTTATTAAAGTTACAGTGCAGTAGATGAGTTAATGCCGTTATTAAAGTTACAGTGCAGTAGATGAGTTAATGCAGTTATGAAAGTTACAGTGCAGTAGATGAGTTAATGCAGTTATTAGATGAGTTAATGCAGTAGATGAGTTAATGCAGTTATGAAAGTTACAGTGCAGTAGATGAGTTAATGCAGTTATGAAAGTTACAGTGCAGTAGATGAGTTAATGCCGTTATTAAAGTTACAGTGCAGTAGATGAGTTAATGCCGTTATTAAAGTTACAGTGCAGTAGATGAGTTAATGCCGTTATTAAAGTTACAGTGCAGTAGATGAGTTAATGCCGTTATTAAAGTTACAGTGCAGTAGATGAGTTAATGCCGTTATTAAAGTTACAGTGCAGTTGATGAGTTAATGCAGTTATTAAAGTTACAGTGCAGTAGATGAGTTAATGCAGTTATTAAAGTTACAGTGCAGTAGATGAGTTAATGCAGTTATTAAAGTTACAGTGCAGTAGATGAGTTAATGCAGTTATTAAAGTTACAGTGCAGTAGATGAGTTAATGCCGTTATTAAAGTTACAGTGCAGTAGATGAGTTAATGCAGTTATGAAAGTTACAGTGCAGTAGATGAGTTAATGCAGTTATTAAAGTTACAGTGCAGTAGATGAGTTAATGCAGTTATGAAAGTTACAGTGCAGTAGATGAGTTAATGCCGTTATTAAAGTTACAGTGCAGTAGATGAGTTAATGCAGTTATTAAAGTTACAGTGCAGTAGATGAGTTAATGCAGTTATTAAAGTTACAGTGCAGTAGATGAGTTAATGCAGTTATGAAAGTTACAGTGCAGTAGATGAGTTAATGCAGTTATTAAAGTTACAGTGCAGTAGATGAGTTAATGCCGTTATTAAAGTTACAGTGCAGTAGATGAGTTAATAGAGTTATTAAAGTTACAGTGCAGTAGATGAGTTAATGCCGTTATTAAAGTTACAGTGCAGTAGATGAGTTAATGCCGTTATTAAAGTTACAGTGCAGTAGATGAGTTAATGCAGTTATTAAAGTTACAGTGCAGTAGATGAGTTAATGCAGTTATGAAGCTATAGTGCAATAGATGAGTAGATGCAGTTAGTTATGCGATAGATGCAATGCAATAGATGAGTTAGAGTGCAGTAGCTGAGTTAGTGCAGTTATTAAAGTTACAGTGCAGTAGATGAGTTAATGCAGTTATTAAAGTTACAGTGCAGTAGATGAGTTAATGCAGTTATTAAAGTTACAGTGCAGTAGATGAGTTAATGCAGTTATTAAAGTTACAGTGCAGTAGATGAGTTAATGCCGTTATTAAAGTTACAGTGCAGTAGATGAGTTAATGCAGTTATTAAAGTTACAGTGCAGTAGATGAGTTAATGCAGTTATTAAAGTTACAGTGCAGTAGATGAGTTAATGCAGTTATTAAAGTTACAGTGCAGTAGATGAGTTAATGCCGTTATTAAAGTTACAGTGCAGTAGATGAGTTAATGCCGTTATTAAAGTTACAGTGCAGTAGATGAGTTAATGCCGTTATTAAAGTTACAGTGCAGTAGATGAGTTAATGCCGTTATTAAAGTTACAGTGCAGTAGATGAGTTAATGCAGTTATTAAAGTTACAGTGCAGTAGATGAGTTAATGCAGTTATGAGAGTAGTCCATTAGTGCAAATGAGCATTCAGTGTAATATTCCTGGTGTGCAAGTGAGCAGAATAGAGTGCAAATGATGCTGAGTGTGTGTAAACAGTCCGGTAGAGCAGATACATGAAGTACTGGTGTGTACAGTTCAGTCATGCATGGCAGCCCTGTAGTGCAATGTAAACATTGTAATAGCAGCATTAAAGTTAAAGTTATGAGAGGTAGTGAAATCAGTGGGGAGCAGACAACAGTGTTGCGCTCAGCAACAGAACAGTTCCCGTACCATACTGTGACACAGTTGGTCAGGATGCTCTCTATCGTGCAGCGATAGAAGTTCACCAGGATAGTTGAAGACAGTTGGTTCTTCTTCAGTGTCCTCAGAAAGAAGAGACGCTGATGAGCCTTCTTGACCAGGCATGAGGTGTTGGTGGTCCAGGACAGGTCCTCCGAAATGTGGGTCCCCAGGAACTTAAAACTGGAAACACGTTCAACAGCCGTCCCGTTAATGTGGATGGGGTCGTGTGTGCCTCCTTTCGCTTTCCTGAAGTCCACGATGATCTCCTTTGTCTTGGAGGTGTTAAGGAGCAGGTTGTTGTTTGAGCACCATGTGGCCAGGTGCCGTACCTCCTCCCTGTAAGCAGTCTCATCGTTGTTGCTGATGAGACCAATCACTGTTGTATCGTCTGCGAACTTGATGAAGGAGTTAGATCCATTCACAGGTCTGCAGTCGAGTGTGAAAAGGGAGTAGAGAAAGGGGCTCAGTACGCAGCCCTGTGGTACACCAGTGTTGAGGGTGGTTGTGGAGGAGCAGATGTTGCCTAACCTAACAAGCTGAGGCCTGTTCGTCAGGAAATCCATAATCCAGTTGCAGGTTGAATTGTTAATGCCTAGGTTTCCAAGTTTGATGATTAGCTTGGAAGGGATGACGGTATTGAATGCAGAGCTGAAGTCTACAAACAGCATGCGTGCATAAGTGTCCTTATTGTCCAGATGTGTGAGCACGGAGTGCAGCGCCATGGACACCGCATCATCTGTGCTCCTATTGCTACGGTAGGCAAATTGGTATGGTCCAGTGTGGATGGTAGAGAGTCTTTTAGGTGTGACAGGACCAGCGGCTCGAAGCACTTCATAACAATAGGTGTGAGTGCTACAGGGCGGTAGTCGTTCAGGCATGTCGGGCTGGAATGTTTTGGAATGGGCACAATGGAGGTGGATTTGAAACATGCTGGAACCACTGCTTGGGCGAGGGACAGGTTGAAGATGTCCGTGAAGACCCCAGCGAGCTGCTCCGCACATGCCCTGAGTACGCGACCAGGGATGCCATCAGGGCCAGCAGCCTTGCGCGCGTTTATCCGGCTTAGTGCAGTGAAAACATCTGTGGAATTTAGTGTGATGATTGGGTGGTCGGTGGAAGGTGTGAGCCTGGTGGCGGGTTCCTTATTGTCTCTCTCAAAGCGTGCATAAAAGTCATTAAGCTCGTTCAGAAAGGCAGCATCTGTGGTAATGGGGATGGAGTGGTTGGGTTTATAGTCACTAATGGCCTGGATGCCCTGCCACATGCGTCGAGGGTCAGAATTGGTAAAAAGCTCCTCTAGCTTTAACTTGTAGCAGTGCTTGGCCTTTTTGATGCCCCTCTTCAGATTTGCCCTGGAAGTACTATAGGCCTGTCCATCACCTGATCTGAAGGCGGTGTTGCGTGCTTTCAACAGAAGGCGCACTTCCTTGTTCATCCATGGCTTCTGATTAGGGTATATGGTGATCTGCTTTTGAGTTGTGACACTATCAATGGTGGTATTGATGTAGTCCAATACAGAGGAGGTGTAGCTGTCTATATCCGTGTGAGAGCCACTGGTGGCATGAGAAGCAAACATACTCCAGTCTGTGTGTAGAAACCTTTCCTGGAGTGTGAAGTCTGCCCCCGCAGGCCACACCTTGATGGTTTTCACTGATGGCTTCACACGATTAATGAGAGGTGAATACTTGGGGGTGAGGAACAAAGAAAGGTGATCAGATTGACCCAGGTGGGGGAGGGGTGTCGCGGCGTAAGCTTCAGCCATGTTTGTATAGACATGATCCAAAGTTTTGTTTCCTCTTGTGTGGCAGGAAACATGCTGGTGAAATTTAGGGAGCACTGTCTTTAAGTTTGAGTGATTAAAATCTCCCGCAACAATAAATGCAGCCTCCGGGTGAGCAGTCTGTTGTTTACTGATGGCTGCATGAAGTTCTTTCATAGCAAGCTTGGCATCAGCATCCGGTGGAATGTAAGCTGCCGTTATAATGGTTGACGTGAATTCCCGTGGCAGATAAAACGGTCTACATTTAACCATGAGAAACTCAAGGTTAGCCGAGCAGTGTCTCTGGACAATAACAGAGTTCGTGCACCAAGCTTTATTGACATAAATGCACAGTCCACCTCCTCTTGTCTTACCGGATTCCTCTGCCGTTCTATCCGCCCGGTGTGTGTTGTAGCCCGCAACTACGTTAGTAAAACTACGTATTACGTGAAGTCATGATCGCGCATCGCAGAACAGAGCAAGGAAAGCATTTGTATTTATAAAGCATATCATTTTTTTTAAGAAAATGAGCGATCGTTTCTAGATAAGACCCTTATTTATCATCTAGTATTGTTTAAGTCCCCTTGAATCTGCACAGAAACTGTCATTTTGACCTTCATGCGTTTGGAGTCCATTGAAGTCACTTTATGTTTTCATCAAAATCCTTCATTTCTTTACCACTACAGAAATAAATACATAAACATCTTGGATGACATGGGGGTGATTAAATGATCATGAACATTTATTTGAAAGTGAACTACTCCTAAAAGTCATTTTAATTAGAAATGTTTGAGTTGATATTGAGATCTTCAATCATTTTGACTTTTGATTGCAGACGAGACAAATCTGAGCTCAGTTTGACTCAGTGACTGTAGTTTGACTCATGTGAAGACTAGGACAGAAGCTGTCGGTCTCTTCAGCCCGAATGGAAGCAGTCGTGCACACCGTCCATGTGCAAACATTCATAATGACGTCAACACCCCAGGGTCCAATTGTTCTTATTGGCACGCAACAGAAAATGTGTCTGTTTTCTAAGTTTAATTACACCGTTGTTTAAAGCAAGACAAGGTCCAGAAATGAAACCGTCATCGTTCAGCCATTATAAAGTCATTCTGTGGTGATAAGTGATGATTCGGGAGCATGATCAGTTGGCTTCGGGTTGATGATCTGAGCCCTACACTGTAAAAAAAATCCTGTAAAATTTACAGTAAACTACTGGCAGCAGGGTTGCCAGCCAGTTACTGTAAATTGTACAGCCACAGTACTGTAATTTAATTTACAGCCATTTACTGTAATTGCAGAATACAGGAAAAACTGTAATTTTGAATAGCAACAGTATAATGCTGTATTTTTTACAGCAAATTGCATGATTTTAATTTACTTTATTTAGAAGAAATACATAAATCACTGTATATCCAGTATGTTTTGCATACTGGATATACAGTGTTTATTTTTTTTTAATTGATACAAAAATACATTACAGACAAATTGTGTACGTTGTTGTACATGAAATAATTTTATTCAGTAAGAACTTCATAGTATCCAACATGGCTCTTTAAACACTCATGTTTAAACAACACGTTAACCAACATTACCATCATGAAACAACATTGCAAAACAAGGCCCAAGTGAGTCTGTAAAACGGTCCACATCTTGATCCATCAGAGCACAACAAGTAGCTGGAACTATGGAAACGAAACAAGAGAATAATGTTAGATATTCAATTTATAGTCAGAGAAAAACAGAGGACAACATATACAGTCAGAGAATAATAAAATGATGTAATTCAATGATGAGATCTGTGTGTGTGTGTGTGTGTGTGTGTGCGTGTGTGTCTCTGTGTGTGTGTGTGTGTGTGTGTGTGTGCTTCTTACTTTTCATCGATTACACTGAATATTCATCATTGTGTTTAGAAGAGCGGCGACATGTGGGTTCACTGCAACCTGTTTCTTCTGTATCCTGGCATTTTAGATGACGCTGCTTGTTCCACTCTCTGGATTAATATCTACAAAGAGTCAGGAAAAACTAAATGTTATATATTAAATGTACAAAATATATTATATTAAAACACATGAATTAAATCATCAGCTTGCTAGTGTTAAATAGGGGAGACTTCTAAATAATTTGCCCAAAAAAATTGCATCTCTCGTTGAGAAATATTGTTTTAAAGGTCTTAACAGGTATATAACATTAACATATCTATAAAATGCAGGTAAGGAAGTTGTTCAATTAATACCTTTCATTGGACTCCAAGTACATGCTGCCCCATCCTGGTACTCATGATTGAATATGTAACATGCTATGAACAGAGTGGGAAGGCCAGACATGAAGCTGTGCTGAGCACCGTCACACACAACCTAACCTTCAGTAGTCAGCATCCAGTGGCCTGCATGGCAAAGTGTGTCCTAAAACAAACAATTATACATGTGACAATAGTAATAGTTAATAGTGACTATACAATTATCTTTAAGCATTTTACATTTTAACTACATTTTAGTATAAGTGACTCTACAAACAAACTCTAAGCAAATTAAACAGAGTAACTTACACTTAAAACCGTACTTATACAGAAATGTAATCCAACTAACGTTAGGGATGTCACGGTCAAGAAATTGTCACACTAGTATTTTGTAACGGGTCTCACTCCCACCCTCCAACGGTCCTATTTGGGAGACAGGCCTGCTATACAATGAGGGTGTCGCTAACGTCTTTTGCTCAAGCTCTCAGCTGGCCTCCGATACATAAACTGTATATCTAGATGGTTACGTACATTAATCACTTTACCGGGCTATCCTCCGTGAACATCGACTTACCTCAAGCTATGGTGACTCATTTTAATTTGGGCGCTCGATTTAACGGATGACTGCATTTGCAAATTTGAATTACAACACAAAATAATCACGAGCGAGTGTGGTATCCCAACTGTCGAAGCATGTAACTTTTACCGAGTCTACGGCGGGCGCGATGTTCAACATTAAAAAAACAACCGTCAACTTACTAATACAATGAACTGTAGCTCGTCACATACGCCTTCACTCCTGGTGTGAACAAAAACTCTAAATAACATGAACAACTTCTGTCCTCAGGTGCTATAGCGACGGAGAATGTTTGAAATCTTACCGCGACGGCGCTGCTGAAACCCCGCAAGACTCCTTCGGTCCCCGCGGATGGAGGTTGAATCCGGGGTTAGCAATATGAACCGCGAATTTAGATACCTCTATATAAAGTTACCAGTATGATAGTTACCAAATATGGAAAAAAAAATACGTAATAAGTTACTTACCACAGGTGTGAATCATTCATTTTGCGCACTACCCCAATCTCGACTGTTGAAGATCATCCCGCCATTGTAGATTTGAAATTTACAGCAATATTCTGTACATTGAGTTAATCCGTCACGTGACCCCAGAATGCATTGCACTTTACAGCAATATTCTGTATTATTTAAAATACAGTCAGCTTCTGTAAAATAACGCTGTAGTTTTTACAGCAATTCGTTACAGTGTAGGGTCTGCTGATTATCTGCGTGTCTCATCTTCTCATCGATGTGAGTCGCTCTAAAGCATGTGGGTCTTCCAGGGACGTTTCCCTGACAACAGAAGGGAGACAGTCCTGGACAATCCCACAGCATCAGGACCGCAAGCTAATGTGTGACAAACGCGCGCTCTGCTCCAAAACCTAGTGTGCCTTCTAAGGGATATAAAAAAAATAGTGAGTGGTTTGAGTGAACTTCACGAAGTAAACAACAGAATGCTCCAGTCAGCATCAAACTGTAATGAATTAAACATACACATGATGGGGCACCCCTGGTTGAATATCAAACATCAAACTTATTTAATCCACTTGCGAAATCTCATATGCAAACAGGTTTATTGCTGCACGAGACTTTACGTATTTTATTGCAAGTGCAATAAAAAATCTAATTCACTTACACTAAATTTCAGAAAGAGTGTCCGAAAAATACTGCATCAAATCCTGACTGAATTATCTGGAATGAAAAGCACTGCTCTGAGATGACGGTGACTTGTTATTTACTTATTTAAAGTGAGGGGGACAACCAAAGCAGTGAGAAAAAATATCCAAGACCAGACATCCGTAACATGACCACAGAACTGGCAGGCATTTTTGTGCTGATGTCCGGCTCTTATTTGTGTTTCACGCTGGGTGTAAAGTGACTTTCATACTTTAATCTAGCACAGCATCATCTCCGTCCTAAGAGGATCTTCAAGGTCATTCTAATGTTGGTTCAGGGTCACATCGCCGCAGAGAACTGCTCAACACACCAGGAGCAAAGCAAATCTTCTTCCATCCCAGCTGAACGTGTCAGTCCGTGAGCACACACATATGCTGGAGGGTTTAGTGGCAGTAATCGGTGTGTGTGTGTGTGATGAGAGCAGTGGGCCGTGGCGATTTAGATGTGAATCAGGGGCCAGGCGGTAGTGGAGGGTCCCGCGGAGGTGATAAACGACCAGCAGATGATTCAGCCAAACGCTTTCTAATACCATAATGTGACACTCTGCACTTTGGAACACTTGTACAGTTTTGCATTTGGAACGCTGATGGGAGTTTTGTGCATGCGCTGTGATATCTTACACTGCGTATACACCGGACGTGACAAGACAACCTGTTTGTTCGCTGTGACACTTCCAATGTGGACAAAATGATCTTATGTATTTCTAATGTATTTTGTTGGGTCACGTCGTGCCAGGTGTAAACACGGTGTTACACAGCGCTCAGGTGGCATGCACACAGTGTTGGGAAAAAGTATTGAATTAGTAGTTACTTATTACATATTCAATAGTGTAATTAGATTACTGTACTAGTTACTCTCTCCAAAAAGTATTTAATTACTTATTAGTAATGACTTTCTATATCCTAGATCAACCTTGCTTGGTTAAGTGATTCAAAGATATACATGAAATGGCTCTTTTAACTCATTCAAATAAATAATATAAAACTACTTACATAAAGCACAGATTTTAAAGTTAGACTTTGAATTTTAATGTTAATTCCACTATTGCACACACATATATTACACACAGTATTTAGTTGAATTACATCAGAAGTAACTGTCATTAAACTACAGAAAAAATGTAAGAAATTCCTTAATTTAGTTTTTCATGGGAAAAGTAATTAAATTGGGGGGCACGGTGGCTTAGTGGTTAGCACGTTCGCCTCACACCTCCAGGGTTGGGGGTTCGATTCCCGCTTCCGACTTGTGTGTGTGTGTGGAGTTTGCATGTTCTCCCTGTGCCTCGGGGGTTTCCTCCGGGTACTCCGGTTTCCTCCCCTGGTCCAAAGACATGCACGGTTGATTGGCAAAAGGTTGATCTGGAAAAATTGTCCGTAGGGTGTGAGTGCGTGAGTGAATGAATGAGTGAGTGTGTGTGCCCTGCGATGGGTTGGCACTCCATCCAGGGTGTATCCTGCCTTGATGCCCGATGACTCCTGAGATAGGTGCAGGCTCCCCGTGACCCGAGGTAGTTCGGATAAGCGGTAGAAAATGGATGGATGGAAGTAATTAAATTACAGTAACTAGTTACTTATAAACAAGTTACACCCAACACTGCATGCACGTGCATTGACTCTGTTGATGCGATAGTGTGCGTTTATGATATTCACTGACGAACCATTCAGAAATACATTAGAAAGGTTAAGTCCCCAAAATATCACTGATTCTTCTGCTGAGAGACACGATGAGATCTACACATGTTTTAAAAAGCGATGTTCCTCAGTAGGGCCGTACTGTAGTAAACAGATGTTTCACCACAGTATTAATAATAATGAAGTTTAATGACTCAGTTTGTGCGGTAATGTGAAAACAACTTCACACACACAGTTTACGTGAAACTTACGGTGTCTACAGTAAATAAGCAGATACACAGATCTGGAAAATCGAGACGATTGATTGGTTTGCATATTGATTGTTTTTAATGTGACTGCTAAGAGCTGCAGTACATTCATCATTAACTCAACTAATTCCCCTGCAGCACAACGGCATTATGGGTTATTTGACTCTTATATCATTTACCAATTAGAGGTGAAAACCCTGTGGAATATCCATGAACACATGGTCCTGTAAGGTCCAACAGTCACTTTAAGCACTAATTTTTCATTATATTTCATGGTTTTGCATTTTTAAAACTTTCCAGATTTCACTAATGAAATCTTTCTTATATTCATTGTAAATGTTAGGATTTCACTGCACTGAATGTTTTAGAGAATGTCCGTTACATAAACCCTCAAAGCGTCAGAAGAGGAGAGTAATGGAGATAGCACCGGCGGTGTTATGACAGCTCTGTTATTCCTGCCGTTTCATCATCTGTGGCTGCATATGGCACTATGGCCAGGAGGACAGGTGGACGCGTTCAACACCACAGTCCAAATGGGATGAAGTCCATTTCTGTAACTGTCATCACAGAGCATCATTGGCTAAAGAAGCGAGACCTACAAACCGCCACGTGCACCTGTTCGTGCCACTCAAAGCTTTCCTCTGCCACCCGTTCAAACCCACGCTGTCTCTGGTTTCTCTCCAAAATCTGCCAAATGTTTCTGCCTTTATTGATCTCACTTTAATGAGGAACATAAATGCTCTTCAGAGAACGAACTTCATGTTCTGTCATTTGGACCAGTGAACAACCAACCACATATCGAAACACACACACTAGAAAATAAAGCTACATAAAACCTAATTATAAAACCTAGACAACAGATCTCCTTAATATCTCTTAATAGAAACTTTTGCTTAAGTCTCATCATCCGTGTCTCAGATATTTCTCCTGAGAAAAAGAGTCATTAGAGTTTAAGAAGAGATGAAAACAACGTGTCAAACTGAGCTCAGATTCGTCTCATCTGCTATCAAAAGTCAAAATGATTGAAGATCTCAATATCAACTCAAACATTTCTCATCAGATCTACTCAAATCCAGATGATTTCACCTCTACAACCTACATTTATTTACACCTCCAGACTCTTCGCTTGTTCACACAATTAAACTTTCATTTGTTTTCAACACGTTGAGACTTAAATGAAACAAAACTGAGAAATCCATCAAATCTCCTGAGCTATGAAAGAGACACCGGTGAGCAATAAGTGTTTCCTCTAGGTAACCACAACAACAGCCTTATGCAGCGTTCCCACCAAACTTGAAAACTCAAAATGTCCAACTATGCGTGAATAGCGTGATTTATTCACACAAGTCGCGTTTGGTTGGGAACGCTCTATTATCCAGCAGAACAGACATTTTGCTGAAGTATTTCAGTGTATTTCTGTAAATGTGTTTCTGTTTATTATGTTGATGCGCAAATGACATGAAAATCATAGCCTTCACAATTTGACAAAATAAATGTAACAAATAAATGATTATCTGAACTGTACGGACAGTGAGGAGGGATCTGTGGGGGTCTGAATGTTTGTGAAGGTCAGAGGAACGTCCTTCTGCAGATTTGATAAGAGACTTTTCTCAGCGGTCTTATCCACTGGACCGGCGCTGACCTCTGGATACAAACTCATCTCCAGCACTCAGATCACTGGATTGATTCCATGAGAGACGGAGAGAGAGAGAGAGAGAGAGAGAGAGACATAAACAGATAAAGAAAGTGAAAATGATGACAATTAACCATGATTTTATAGTAAATGCGCAGTCATCGTGTGTTTTATTGTATTTGTAAGTAAACCATGATTAGTTTTTTTTAAGGAGTGAGTCACAGAATGAGACTGACAGACATATTATAAAGAGAGAGACTGAGAGAGTAAAGTGACGGTAAATATGAGATGTGAAAAAAGTGCAAAATCAATTTTTAACATTTATATATTTAAGGGCTGTGCTAAAATATCAACAGTAAACTATCGCAATTTTTTATAGTAGTGTGTCGTAAGTCCAACCTAACGATACATTTTTTTAATGACGTTCATATGGCCATGTCACAAGTATGAGCGAGATGCTCCGGCTTCCAGAGCCGACGTTTGGTTTATAATGGGAATTGCATTGTTTTTAATTGAAACTAGAATCGTGTCTTCTGGCGTGGGATGGATTCTATTGGTGGGATGTTAATAAAGGTGGTCCAGAGCTAGTTGTTTTTTCAGCTTTATTTTTTTTTACATTTTGTATTTTCAAAAGTATCGCAATATATAATAATATAAAGACCAGTGAAAAGTGAAAATGTTTCAAGACACAGCTCTTTCTCTGTCGTCTCGAAAACATTTTGCACTTTTCAGTGTTTTTTATGGCCGCTGATGAAGCATTAAATAAATATTTTTGAGGAGGTGAAAGCCTTGTATATAACTTTGTGCGGATTTTTACTTTTTCTTTGTGGCAATAGTTTTTTTAATCTACGCACCGGATCAACTGTGTTCTTTAATATTGAACATTTGGCGCTGCTTCTCTTCTGTGACTCAATATGTATTGTTTGTTTCGATAAATTGTTTCGTGACATATCTATCGTGATATCGCATGATCTGAAAGCCCTTTCCAATACACAACTATTTCATTATTTTTTACAACTAAATAGTGATATTGTATAGAAGAGTTTGAATCCAAAATGAGGTAACTTCGTGTAAAAAAAAACATGTTTTCTATTATGTTAAAATGTTTTTATTGTGTTTTATTAAGGGCTGTCAAACGATTAATCGTGATTAATTGCATCCAGAATAAAAGTTTGTGTTATTTATAATATTTGTCTGTGCACTGTGTGTATATATTTTGTTATTTATAAACACATACACACACATGTATACATATTTAGGAAATATTTACTAGTTTATATGTATTTATGTATGTTTACCAATAATTTAAATGTTTAAAAAATTGTATATTTTTCTTCATTGTATGCATGTATGTGTGTGTGTGTTATTATACAAAATGAATATGTACACTGCACAAATATATATTATGTAAACACAAACTTTTATTATTGATGCGATTAATCTTGACTAATCTATTGACAGCCCTAGTTTTATTGTGTTAGTTAGCTGTATTTTTTTAGTTATTATGGTTTAAATCAAAACAAACCAACTACAACTATCTCATTTTGGAAGCAAACTCTTCATATACAAAACAAGTAGAGACAAGAAATACACAATATCACAATAACAATAAGTGCTATTACAATGTGAAAAATTATGTGAAATATTTATATGTAAAATGCTCTTGCTATATTGTAACAAAACACAATATATGCCAATAAAGTACTTTTAAATAAAAATGGACATTCATGGAGAGAAACAAAAGTGAGAGAAATGTGCTCCATTCTATCACTGAACGGTGCCAAAATGCAGCACTTTTGTGGGGGGTTTCAATCTGACAGCTTCTGACTGTCATCCGATGCAAAGGTGTAAAGGGAAAATGCCTCGAGACACCCTCGTGCCCATTTTACCAGCCGCTGCCAAGCATCCCTCATTCCTTAAGACAGACTGTCAATCACAAGCCGGCAAACTCAAGACGGGGATTTAAAACTCACAGATCTGCTCTGTGGCGATACGCTGAATATCCCGTTCTTAGAAACATATCTACAACAACAGCTTCACTAAATGTTGATCAGGAAAAAAAACTGCAATGAAGATGTCTGGTAAATTAAATTCTGTCGTTCTTTTCCCTGCAGGATAAAAACAATGTCTGTTTGTTTATTCATGAAAACAATGTCCGTTTATAGAGTCGAAAAGAAATTACACTGCCTTCCTTTAACATTTGTCCCAATTTCTTCTAATCTCTCATGACAACAAACTTATTTTTTTTTACTGGGTCGTATTGTGAATTTCACATTAGAGACAGATGTAGAGAAATACACAACTGTCCCAAACCAACAAGGTCACATTAGACACAAAAACATCAAATATAATCTATTCTCAGGAATAAGAAAATCCTCTGTAGACCATGAGCCACAAAGACATTTCAGGCATCTGTATTAATGCTCTTGTCTGAAGGTGAAGCGAATATTAAAAGACTCTCCAGGCTCAATTTAATTCAAAATTCACCTTATTTACGTTCCTAATGCAGCTTTATGGCCCTTATCTTCATCATATTTCATCAAAATGTAATACTTTGCAGTGCCTTTCCCCGTTCAGCCGACGTCACTTATAGGTCACATGAGCTAAAATAGCAAATACTTGAGTTATTGAGTCAAAGTTTTAGGCTGATGTTGTAGATAATGCACCCTCATTTACTGCAATACAGCTCACATCCATTTATGTTATAAAAAGCATTAAAGCAACCCATCCATACCACTATGTCTAAAAGCACAAGAGGATAGAGACGTGTATCTTATTCAGAAAAGTTACTAACAGAACTAAAACTCCAAAAATGTTCTTCCTAATTCCACATTCTACTTACTGCTTTTGTCCAAAAATAATGCAACAACAAAGATGCAGAGTAAAAATAATATTTTTGGCAAAAGAAGTAAAACTCAGAAATTTTAATTAAGAGAAAAATGCATTTAAATTAGGGATTAGGGCTGGCGATATATAGTGCGATTCTTATTCTCTCAGTTTCTCAATGACTCACGGTTAAATGCCGCCACTTCTGAAAGCCAGAGGGCGCTCTTGTGCAGAAACTCAGAATATGGGAAACAGAAGAAGAACGATTAGTTCCAGGAAATGCCTGTGGTCATATTCTATCGCTGTTCTTCAAACCTTTTCAGGTATTTTCATGATAATAAAGTTGATTTATAGTGATGATGTTTGACGAGTGTTGCTTTTACAAATGTACATTATAAACTACTCAATCTCGTAGTGATTTTCGATTGAGCAGTACTTGGGGCCGTAGTTCATGGAAGAGCTGTGCATAAAACATTGAATCCATTTCAGAATCCATTTAGAAGTGTATAATTAGCATGAATCGCAATGTATCGCCCGGCCCTATTAGGGATGCACAATAAATGATTGTCCATATCGGTATCGGCAGATTAATGTTCATTTTTTATGTTATCAGTATCGGACGATAACAAAATTTAGGCTGATATATTACAGCTGATAAATTATGAATAATTATCTCTGGTTAAATGACTTAAGGAGCGCTGCTCACAGTTAAGATCCAGTACAGCACTGTCTTTCTGTCATGATCATTAACTCACTGTTATAAGCATTACTGATGTATGTACAGTATGTAGATATTTATGAATGTGTAAATTTAGGAACAAACGCATATTGTTTGAAGCCGACTGATGTCTGAATGCTTTCTGTCTTGAGACAAGATAGACTTGTGGCTATTGAGAACACTTTTCTGGGCTTGCACTGGAAGAACATTTTTAATTTGTTTATTAACTAAAACATTATATCTGAAGAAGCTTAAGAATCTTAAACTTGTGTAAAGTAGACTTAGTACATGATGTTCGGGGGAAAAAAGAGAACTGATGGTTGCCTTGTTTTCTTTAGTCTATGTTTTGTCGTCTACTTTTTGCCTTTAGATGCAGTCTCAGTAAATGTTATATTAATATTTAGATATACCGTGCATCGGCCTTGATATCGGTTATCGACTTCCAGTGTAAATAAATCATCGGTTATCGGCCTAAATGTACATATGGTTGCATCCCTGTTTTAAGTGAAGGAATGAAGTATATCTGCACTTCATTATTTACATCACCCGCTCTGGTTTGGTTCTGGACTATTTCGAAATCATACAATGCACATTTTCAGTGTTTTCTTGGACGTTCATTATTTTTCCTTGTGTGCGAGAAACGCTGGAGAGCTTCACTTCATTTTCAGCAGAGTCCAGCTGATCTCAGGGCAAATCCCAGCGCAACACAATAGAGCACACATACAAAATGTGAATCTGGACTAACTCCTGCCTGAAAGGCTTTTGTGAATGTTTGAATGTGAAACTTCTGTCCTAATTTGCCTTTGACGTGCAGAACACAGAATTTGGGCCGCGCAACAGGAATGAAGTGAACAGCGTGTTTTTATGATGAGCTGTAAAGAACGATCATTGAATCCTGCTGATGACCAACAAAGAATCATGCAAGGCTGTAAACCAGCTGCTCTACAGAATTTACTAGCAGTAAAAAAAAAACATGATTCTTTATAACTGCAAAGTCAAAAAAATCAATAAACACACGTGTAACTCGTAATACTGTTCTAGAAAAACAGTTCTACATTTACATAATTTTTCAGATGTGGACAGAAAATAGTACCAAAATACTCATTGACAGTGTTCGCTGTTAAGCTACGGAGAAATACAGAACGTTCCGCACATCTCACAGTCAATCAACAATCTACAACAACAAAATAAAAATGATAACATTTGCCTGTCGCTAATAAAATCAACGCAACAAATACAACAACTCCCTTTCAACTAAGGATGTTTCTAATAAACAAATCATTCAATACATTTAATCAACTTTACCAAGTTTAGTGAATTTAAATATTGACGTTATTGAGAGCCATTACTCAATTAAATTGAGGGAATGAGTTTACTCACTGAATCAGTCAAAATTCAGACATTCTGTCTTCTATTATACTGTAGTTGATTTTGCATTAACTTTGCAGCTCTTTGTGCGTTTTCTTTTTGTTTCATTAAGTGTGTCTGAAAGTCATCTGTTGTTGTGCTCTGCCTCCCAATGGCAGCACGCAGTAAATGCACACATACTCAGACACACATGTGTATGTGTTCAGAGCTCAATATTATCTCTGCAAACACACCCTGTACTGAAAATCCCCTCCATTCATCACACTCTGTGTGGTCGAGCTGCTGTACATTGCATGACGGACTCACAGGAAGTGCAGACTTCTGCTGTTTCCTGTTCTGTGTGTGACAAATCCAGTCTTAGGGTTATTAATGTGCTGATGAAACGTTCCATCCCATCACACCTGTTTCAAGAGCTCATCCAGTTCTCCTCACTGAATTCCTCAATGTGTTTGGATCAGCTCAGCTGAAGAACATCAATCTGTGGTTCAAAGTGCTTTTAAGGTTTAAACATTCTCCGAATGACAGTTTAATACTGACGGATTATACGACTATGAGCCACAACAGCCAAAAAGATATTCAAATGTGTGCACAATCATAATCCAACTTTAAAATAAACAGAGCAATGTCTCCAGATTTACACACGAAAGAGAAATAATAACAAAGCCAAAGCGCACATCCACTAAACAGAGACTGTCTCTCAGAAAACACCTCAGTAGTCCTTTAGAGAGAGATGTCACAAACTGAGCTCAGAACACCAACAATCATTAATCACAGGTGTGTAACCATCTGAACGATATCCACATTCATTTTATAGCTACAGTTGAAAGAAAAAGTATGTGAACCCTTTGGGCTTACTTGGATTTCTTCATAAATTGGTCATAAAATGTGTTCTGATCTTCATCAGAAGTCACAACAATAGAGAAACACAGTCTGCTTAAACTAATACCGCACAAACATTATACGTTTTCATGTTTTTATTGAACACAACATGTAAACATTCATAGTGCAGGGTGAAAAAAGTATGTGAACCTTTGGGTTTAATAACTGGTTGACCCTCCTTTGGCAGCAATAACCTCAACCAAACGTTTCCTATAGTTGCAGATCAGACCTGCACAACGGTCAGGAGAAATTTTGGACCATTCCTCTTTACAAAAGTGTTTCAGTTCAGCAATATTCTTGGGATGTCTGGTGTGAATCGCTCTCTTGAGGTCATGCCACAGCATCTCAATCGGGTTGAGGTCAGGACTCTGACTGGGCCAGTCCAGAAGGCGTATTTTCTTCTGTTGAAGCCATTCTGTTGTTGATTTACTTCTATGCTTTGAGTCGTTGTCCTGTTGCATCGTCCATCCTCTGTTAAGCTTCAGTTGGCGGACAGATGGTCTTAAGTTTTCCTGCACAATGTCTTGATAAACTTTGGAATTCATTTTTCCATCGATGACAGTAATCCGTCCAGGGCCTGAGGCAGCAAAGCAGCCCCAAACCATGATGCCCCCTCCACCATATTTCACAGTTGGGATGAGGTTTTGATGTTGGTGTGCTGTGCCTTTTGTTCTCCACACATAGCGTTGTGTGTTCTTTCCAAACAACTCAATTTTGGTTTCATCTGTCCACAGAATGTTTTGCCAGTAGTGCTGTGGAACATCCAGGTGCTCTTTTGCAAACTTCAAACGTGCTGCCATGTTTTTTTTTGGACAGCAGTGTCTTCCTCCTTGGTGTCCTCCCATGAAGTCCATTCTTGTTTAATGTTTTCCTTATTGTAGATTTGTCAACAAAAATGTTAGCATGTGCCAGAGATTTCTGTAAGTGTTTAGCTGACACTCTAGGATTCTTCTTCACCTCATTGAGCATTCTGCGCTGTGCTCTTGCAGTCATCTTTACAGGACGACCACGCCTAGGGAGTGTAGCAACAGTGCTGAACTTTCTCCATTTGTAGACAATCTGTCTTACCGTGGACACATGGACATCAAGGCTTTTAGATATACTTTTGTAGCCCTTTCCAGCTTTATGTAAGTCAATAATTCTTGATCGTAGGTCTTCTGAGAGCTCTTTTGTGCGAGGCATGGTTCACATCAGACAACGCTTCTTCAGAACAGCAAACTCAAAACTGGTGTGTGTTTTTTATTGGACAGGCCAGCTTTAATCAACACATCCAATCTCATCACATTGATTGGACCCCAGGTTGGCTGACTCCTGGCTCCAATTAGCTCTTGGAGAAGTCATTAGCTTAGGGTTTCACATACTTTTTCCACCCTGCATTATGAATGTTTACATGTTGTGTTCAATAAAAACATGAAAACGTATAATGTTTGTGCGGTATTAGTTTAAGCAGACTGTGTTTCTCTATTGTTGTGACTTAGATGAAGATCAGAACACATTTTATGACCAATTTATGAAGAAATCCAAGTAAGCCCAAAGGGTTCACATACTTTTTCTTTCAACTGTATATAGTATTAATTTACAGTGTGTCAACTGTTGTAAAGTTATAGCTGGATTCAATGGCCCTGATTGGAGGTTTCTGGGTTGGTGTTTGAGGGGAGTGGGGTTTTTTTTTTGGATGTGGTTGGGGGGATTTATTTGCTGGGGCTGTGTGGGTCCGGTTTGGTCTTGTTTTGTGGTCGAAGTCGGACAACAGAGGAATAAAGTTACAACATGCCATTACTGTAAAAAAAAACTAACCCTTTCTCTCAACAGGTAGTGGTCTAGCTTTAGTTGAAACCAGTAACTTTGTATTGAGATCTAATGTATTATGGCTCCTGTATGACATATCGCTTGTTGCTCCTTAACTCTTTGTAAGTCGCTTTGGATAAAAGCGTCTGCTAAATGACTAATGTAAATGTAATGTAAATGTACTATTTTCCCCGGTTGTTCCTCTGTTTTCTGGTTTCGATCGTGGAGTGGGACCGGGTCTTTTTTTTCTCCATTAATCAATCATTGGAGTTTGGGTTCCTCGCCACAGCAGGGCAGTGTTGGCTTGATCACCAGGAGACTGCATTTATTTATTTATTAATTAGATATTATTTATTAGAATGATCTTGCTCGTTCTATAAACACAATGCACTGTGCTGTGTTTTTCCTGTTTGCATCTGTAAAGCTTCTTTGGAACAATGCACATTGTGAAAAGCGCTATATAAATAAACTTGAATTGAATTGTCAACAACTGTCTCAGTTTATATTAAAATATACAGTCATACAGACTTTATTACATCTCCTGAATCCTTCCCTGTTGAAATAAACAGCATATCTTGGTTTGGTATGTTTTAATGCTGGTTTGCTGGTTTAAGCTGGTCATGTGCTGGTTTAATTTGGTCATGTGCTGGTTTAAACCGGTGCGCAACGTTTTGCTACGGTTTCCGGGTTGAACGGCATGTTTCCAGGAAACGGTGTGCAACAGGCTTTGAGAAAGGTTTTCTCTTGTTTGGAGGGCGTGTCAAGAACATCCGCCCAATCAGCAGCAACATTAATATAACCCACACGGTATTAAAGAGACAGCTCGCACAATGGGTCCAAGTAAAGTAGTTTAAATGTGTCTGTTGCAGCTCGGTAAACACAACTATTGAAGATATTAGAAGAGATGTATTTTGCAGTATTCAACACGTATTTACACCGATTTCATCTGGCTCCGAAAGTTCTTCAAAAAGAACACAAAGAATGGCCATCACAGCTGCCATAGTTCAACTTTTGCGTCATCACAAGAGGGCGTTCAACCGCTCCACCGTTTCCTTTTAAAAAACGTTTTGCAATTGCATCAAAACATATCTAACCATGCATATGCTGTTTTTTTTTTTAAGGGTTACATATAAAGGTTGAAAAAATAAAATTCACAACTTAAATACAGTTTTTTATTGCGGTGCTTTTGGGTTTGTTGTGTTTTTTGGTTGTTGTTGTTTTTTGGTCAATTCTGGGTTAAATACATAATGTGGTGCTTCAATCAAAGCAATCGATTGCAGAGGATGTTCACTGCTGTAAGGTGATTTATAATCCTTAAAATAAGCTGAATAAACATCAGCAGAAGCTCACTGTATGACTCAACAACACAACGGCATCCTTCTGTACTGAAAGCATGCAAACCTGTCGTTCATTCATATGACAAAAACATCTGGACGATGAGAAACAAACACACACACACACACACACACACACAAACACACACACACAAATGTCTTGTACCTGATTTCAAGAGGGTGTGATTTCGATCTACTTTTTTGTTAAGATCCAGAGGTTCTGATGAATCTTTTCTGGTGTCCATCACCGTTTACGTTCACTTCTCCTCGCAGGTGATTTCTGTCAATCATCTGCTTGACTCCACCCCTCTGTTTCCGTCAAACATTTAACTTAAAATTCAATACAACTTACGTTACTAAAATAAAATCATTCAACTTACGTATAAATGAAGCATATTACCTTCGGTATGCAAAAAAATGCCTCGGGGGAAGTTCTGGGAATTCACCATTTAGTCATTTTGATTAGCTTCATTGATACGGATCTCATTTGCCAATCGGACGAGGCTGAGGGAGAGAGACCGTGTTATTAAATCGCATCATAAACAATTAAATCGTAAAATATTTATGATATCAGTAAATATTTAGTAAATTTGCCCGAAACCATGAAGCGTCTCTACTCCACTTTGAGGCTCGCGCTGAATGACGTCCCGCGTCTCGACACAAGATGGCGCCCGCAACACGCCAGTAAGTGGATCCAGACGCTTCATATTTAAAAATGTATTAATTGTGTTATTGATAAAAATGTTTAGGAGCTTTTCAAGAAAACTCAAAAATATTGTCAGTGAACACCTGAGAGAAAATATTTTGAAATTATATCGTTTCATTAAGTCTTTTAAATACATTGAAGAAATTAGTAAACTCGTTTTGTTATAGAACAACTTTGTACAATTTTGTTGTTTCTATATTAGAGCCAAAAATAAGTTTGAACATATATTCGTGTTTATGCTAAATAATTGTAAAATTAATCAGATCTGTAGCAAAAGCCATTCCTTTTAGGCAATTCTTAAGTCAGAGGATTTAACATTCTCCAAATATATAATACTGACTATCCTCTTAAATTAAGTTAAGCTTAACTGAGGTTGAAAAATAAACCGAAAATAACCTCATGATGCAGCTCATTTTGTTAAAGTCCCATTGAAATTAAAAATTCTAATTTTTTCATGAAATATTGCAGCGTTTTTGAAAAAATCAATGTGGGTCATTTCCCTTTTAAAATGCATATAAAATCAATAAAATCTGAAAATGCATTTGCGCCCTTAAATGACTTTCCATCTCTAATTACGTGAATGACACGTTTTGGCCCCAGATTCATTTCAAAATCAATGAGCTGTCTTTACACATCCAATCAAATCGCCGTGAAAAACGCAAGACACGCCCACTCATTTTATCCTTTGAAACGCGTCAGAATACGGAAGTAAAAACTGATTCAGTTCACTCAATAATTCAACCGGAAAAAAAAACTTTTTCAACCGGTTCAACATCCGGTTCACGGGGACTTTAAAAAACTGATGTCCACAAATAAAGAAAAATATATTTTTATTAATTTTTCAAAAACAACAGAGAATTTAACCAAACATGAGCATCCATAAGCTACACATCTGAAGACAACCACAACAGTGAACTAAACATTTAAAGTTCAAGCTATTGTACAAACAAATGACAAACAATATTCATCATCAAAATAAAGGTTCTGCATGATCATATTTTATTTGCATTCCATTAACTTAACGTCCACAGGTGTATCTTTTCAAAGTCCAGACCAATAACATTCAGAAGAAACCAACATCTCGCTGAACAACCAGTGAGAATCCAGTGAACTGAATCCAGTGTGAATCTCTGCATGAATCATTTTTTAGATTGAAAGCTTGATGTGTGTGTGTCTATGAACACAGCAGCATCAGACATCATGATTCACTCCAGCTGTTCTCAGGGCAGTGTTCCTGAAACCATCTCTTTCTGCTGCAGCTTCAGAATCAGCTCCAGAAGATTCATCTGCATCATCAGCTCCTGGAAGGCCGAGAAGACAATATACAAACTGAATCTGCACTCACACACACACACACTTCTAGATCTGCAGCGTAGTTGTACAGTTTTAATTGTGATTCTCAGCAGGGTGTGGGAGCGTCTATTTGATTTCTCTATTTCTATGTATATATGATTCATCATTGCCATATGAGACATTCTCCTACATGACATGATGCATTAAAATGCTGTGCTCACACCTGCAGAACAGTCATTTTTATCAAGAAAATAATTCCCAGAAGTTCAACTCAACAGTTTAAGAGCGTTAAAGAGAACATGAGTATAACCTGTGGGTTAGTGGTGATGTAGAATCCAGAAACACCTGCTTTCTCCAGCGTGTTCTGTTGGTCCAGAACTTTCTGATCCATTTCAGCAACAATCTTCTCATCCATCATCCTCTGCTCTTCTCTCACTCGATGCTCCAGAGCCTGAAACACATAAGAGTGAGTGAGACAGTGTTTGACTATATGAAACACAAACACACACAGGTGGTTTTACCTCAGTTTCAGTTCGCTGGTTACTTTTCAGAACGGCCACGTTATGAGACTTGCAAGTCTGCAGAGCTTGTCTGTGTTTTCGAAGCAATTCTTGCTTGAGCGCTGAGACAGACAGACAATAATAGCTCTTTACTTCCAGCATCTCATAGCCACACATACAAAACCACCTCTCGCAGCTGCAATAGTATAAAGGTTATATGAAGAGTTTGGTTCCAAAATGACATTCAACAATTTTCTCATATCATGGTTTTTAATATGTTATGTTTTCTATTGTGTTAATTAGCTGTTTTTTAGTTATTGTGGCCTAAAACAAAACAAACCAACTGATGTTTGATAGATGTTGATTGGAATCCACAATATATATATATATATATATTTTTTTAATTAAACAGAGTTTTCTCATTTTGGAACCAAACTCTTCATATATAGTATATATATATATATATATACAGTATATAATAGTTATAAAAACGACAGCCCTCAAAAGAACAGTCAGAGCTGTAGACACACACACCCAAACACACCTCTGTGTTCACAGTGTAGTTTCTGTCTCTGGTTGTAGAGGTTTTTCTCTGTCAGGTGTTGAATATCCAGCAGTCCTTGAACTATTTCATACACCGTCCCGTCGATGAGAGCCTGAGCAAGATCGCTGAGCGTCGTATATGACAGGCGCTGCTGAAACGAGCTGAAGCAAACAAACACATCATCCTCAAAAATCATCTTTAGATCCACGTTTACAAATGCCTATCGACATCAAAGAAAAACATTACACAGCTAAAGATGTGATGGTGTTGTGCTGGAGTAATGTGATGTGATGTTTGTACCTGGGAAGGTCCTTCACCAGTGACTGAAGTTCTGACAGCAGGTAATAATGTCTCTCCTGTTGTCTAGCGGCATCAGACTGATCATCAATCAAACTGTATGTGTCCATCCCCCATTCAGAATCTATTATCTGAAAAACAAATGAAGAGTTTATTTCCTAAAAGACATTTTTAAATACTTCCCAAAATAAAGTTTTTTATTATGTGATCATGTTTTTATTGTGTTTTATTGTGTTAGTTGGCTGTATATGTTGAATTACTATGGCTTAAATCAAAACAAACCAACTGCAGTTTGATTGACATTAATTGGAATACACAATAAAAACATGATTTTAACTAACTCAATCTCTTTAAGAAAAGAAACTCTATTCACTATAAAACACACTTTGCGAACTCTAAATGATGACTAGATACGCCCTCATACATGAACACGTCAATTAAAGTAAAAAACACGTTTAACATTTCATACATACGTCATAACACAGGATAGCGGCGACACATTGCAATGACGTGCGTAAAGATAAATAAATAGATGTTTCCAGAAAAATGCTGCTTGTGTTTACATACAGATCAATTTGTATATGTGTGTAAATTAAGGTATTATTTATGCTCCATTGGTGTCCTAAAACATATTGCTGTTGACAACTGTTTCATGGTAAAATCGCCGTAAATAATCGCTTTAAAACCCGCAAAAACATCCTAATAGGTTTAAACATGATTAAGTTGAAAGCGATCTCACCTTTCTAACGTTTGAAAGAGAATGTATGTGGTGTGTCAAGTTTAAATATGAACACACATGTAGTGTGATTGTTTTGAAACATGAGCAGGTTCTGCGCATGCGTCTGGGGTCCTCCAGCACACAGGACTGCCCCTTTATGTGCCTGAGAGTTTTCTTGCTGTGTTTTCTCGTTTGTTAACTCTCAGTTCTCATGATATAAAGTTAACTCTCAAATATTTTTTGATTGTAGTATTAATTGCTCTACAAATATAAACTACTATTTTTATTTTTACAGACTAAAATCCTTTAAACAATTGATTCTAATTACACCTCTTGTTTATATTTCTCTGAAAACCATAGATATAAATGGTTAAAACTTTGTATCTTTTCCACTTTAATGCCTACTTAAGGTGAATCGCTTCGTTGTTTTATTTTAAGTATTTTATGTCACTTTGGGTAAAATAGTCTGCTGATTAAATATTAATGTCAACACTCTAGAAAACAATTTATAATGTTTCAACCCAAATTATTTACATTTTCTACATATTTCATATTTATAAGTATTTTTTATTGGAAACTAGAGTTTCTTTATTTCACAAACTGCGTATATTTCAAGTGTGTAATCGTTTATACCTGTCCGTTAATTGTGATCTCGTTGCACTGCGCCGCGCACACCAGCAGATGTCGCTGTTTACACAGTTTCTCATCAGCATCTCATTAATTCTCTTCATGATCTGAGAGCACACTGGAGGGATCACGACTCGCTGTGTTACAGTGTCTTCTGTCATCTGAGAAACCGATGAGTACAGAAAACACACAGATAGCTTATTCATAACCGGTGATGTGGATATAGACTAGACACGGCATCAAATATACGGAATAGCACGTGAATTCCTCCGTGGATTTACACAAATGATGCTTGCGTGAAGAGTGTGGATTTGACCACAGCATCTCTGGATTTTATTCTGCAGTTTATTCTACGGAGGATAGTCCTCTTAAACGGATTTCTCAATTTTATTGTATTTTTTATTCCATTATTTTGGAGACGTTGCAATCATTCGGTAATGAATGTAGATCGTGTAGGACAAGTGTTTGACAGTAAACTCAACACCGGTCCAGCACTGTCCTGAGATGTTTGTCATGTTTTGGTCAGATCTGGTAGTCCAGCTCTTGTAAGGTATTGAACGCAGAACGCTTGAGCAGCTCGAGCTCGAACCCACTGCGTCTCTCATGTGGGTGTTTGACGCGCAGCGCGCAACAGGAGCGTCAGTGAGAGACGCGTCGCTATTATCAGTGTCATGATATCGATCATTGATCATGGCCAGAAACAGCTCTCTGTACTTTCGCATCGTTGAAGGAAGAAATCTGCCCGCTAAAGATGTGTAAGTATCTGTTTAGTCTCGATGTGTTTGTGCGCATCTGGAGTGATGCTCTTGACATGCTCGTGTTGTTTTTCGACAGTTCTGGGACCAGTGATCCGTACTGTCTCATCAAAGTTGACAATGAAGTTGTGGCCAGGTGAGTCTTCATTTCATTCTTTTGTCTCTAAATTGAAAAATTGTTAGAATACGAAAAAATATTTGTATTTACTGTATGCAAAACGGTTTTTATGTCAACTTTGGTGTAGTTTATTATTGTATATTAGAAAGCGTTTGTGGTATTTATACATTTTTTTATTTAATAGATATGGTATGTCCTTATTTAGATTGAATTTAGTGTTTTATTTGTAAACAATAATGCATGACACATTTTGTAATCAATTAAAATGTGTTCTGCTTAATAATAGACATAATGATGGTCGGGGACATATATCATTCTTCACTATTTCACACTGAAAGAGTTAATGAGGGATTGTCATGTGCTGTGATTTTTGTTATGACCCCCCCACACACACGCACGCACACACACGCACACACACACACACACACACACACACACACACACACACACACACACACACACACACACACCCCCCCACACACACACACACACACACACACACACAAACACACACAAACACACACACACGCGCACACAGACACACACACACACACATTTCTTCTGTATCACCATCAAGCATCAGCTCTTTACAGCATCATCCCGTTACCATGGAGATCAACTAAACAATTGGAAGACCCCCTCCAATGACACAAAATGATTTGTGTGTTCAGTAAATGTGTGTGTTCGTCTTTTAGATGGCGTATATTTGATTCTGCACACCTGGCGCGGTGCATATTTAAAACGCTTTGTGTCTTTTGAAATGGAAATGACCGAGCGTCCCTTTGAGAAACGGGGTGAACCGATTGATTGTTTTCCATCATCGTCACTTGCGGTCATTTGAATGCTTTCTGTATCCGGGCAAATTCACAAACTCACACGTAAACTGCGTAAATCTTTTATACTGCGTGATGGTTGAAGCTTGGCAATTGTGTTTTTTGAGAAATGAAAGGTTTCTTCTGTGCTCCATACAGGACAGCGACCATCTGGAAGAACCTGAATCCGTTCTGGGGGGAAGAATATTCCCTTCATCTGCCCACCGGCTTCCACTCGCTCACCTTCTATGTGATGGACGAGGACAACATTGGGTAATAAAATGTGCTTTGAAAACACAGATTTTGAGCGATCACCCAGAAGGTCATTTGTCATCGTGTTAGCGCAAAGCTCATTTTCAATTAGACAGCAGGAGGAGTTCAAATCCCAACCTGATGATGTCTTTTAGTAAAAAATCATCGTGCATTTCGTCTTATGAAACATGGAAAGAGTCACAGAAGTTTGAAGTGAAATGAGGGTGGGAGGATTCTGACAGAGATGTCAGTTTAAAGGGTGCTTCTGATACCTTCTTACAGAAGGAGCGAGTGTAAAGTGTGAGATTGGATGAGTAAACTAACAGCTGACAGCAGGCGGGACAGTCTTTCCTCTTCACAATGACATCTGAACGATCGACTCTCAGAGTGTTTCGGTGTTAATGCCGATCTCTGATGTAGACGAGCACACAGACGTGTCACACGGACAGCTTAATGCAGATTCTTTCTTTCATGTTGTCTCGTTAAATCACAATTATAGTCATGTGTCTTCATTGTGTTGGATCATGAAACTGTACTTGACACTGGATTTTTTTATGTCACAGTCATGATGACGTTATCGGGAAAATCTCTCTGAGCAAAGAAGTGATCGCGGCTCAAGCTAAAGGTAAACACTTTCTCGTGCTAAAGTCAGATGTTGTTCTTCTGTGATGTGGTTCAGAGGTGATCTGATTTCACATCTTATTTTAATGCGATTTATGGAAAATTTTATTTATTCATGCATTTCTTCTTTTCTTTTTTATTATATTGTTCATTCTAGAATTTAATATGTTGAGGAATTTAAGAAAACAGTTTGTGATACAGTGTAAAGTCACATATTGAAAGCGTGTTTGTGTTTAAGTCAGGAGAGAGGTCTGTTCATCTGATACGGAGGCGTTTCTCGTTCTTATGAGAAAAACATGTGATGTACAGTTTTAGTGACCACGCCACCCCACAGAGGCTTTCACATCTTTACCCAGCATGCACTTGCCCTGCATGAATCACTGCCGCCCGTCACGACTGACTCACCCACAGGATCATGGGAAGAGTTTTCAAATCTCAGACTTCTGATTTATCGCGACTGTAAACCCAAGTCAGCATACTGCACATCATTCAAACACGGAAGAAATGTTATTGCTTCAATGTTGCTCTTTCATAGTTTAAGAGATTAGACGGAGTTCTCAGTTTCTCAACTTAGTCTCAGATTTTTCTAATGAAAGATGTAAAAAAGAGAATCAAATGAGAGTGTAATGAAGAGCGTGGAGGTGTAAATGAATGTAGATTGTCGGGGTGAAATCGTCTGGATGTTTGAGTTCATATTGAGATGTTCCTTTACTTATGATTGCAGACGAGACGAATCTGGGTTTGTAGTTGAGATGATTCAACACAGAATGTCATGTGTGACATGTTTTTTCTCTCCTGTAGGTTTTGATAACTGGTTGAATCTGACTCGTGTTGATCCAGATGAAGAGATCCAGGGCGAGATTCATTTGTCTCTGGAGCTGCAAAGAGATGTGGACAGAACCTGTCTGAAGTGTCACGTCATCGAGGCTCGGTGAGACTAAGACATCTCTCTTCTTCATCTCTCATCATCTGTATCTTCTTTCTAAAGACTGATGGAGCCCGATGGTTCCTCAGTTCTATCTCCTGACGTCATCAGCATCACTCCAGCTCAATGTGAAGGGCAGAAAACGGAAGGAACCAATCAGCTGAGTTATTATGTCAGATTGGTTTAGACTTTAGGACTTTAAGTTTTAGGTTTCATGCCAGAACATTCACTGTCATATTCCAACTGGGTCCTGCAGCAAGATTTGAGATGTTAAATAAGCTGCTTTGTTGGGTCTAAAGAGAGAAAGCTGTGATGAGTCGTGATGTCACAACCATCGCATTACCATCACAGTGCTGCTTAAATTGTGCGAATGTTTTATTTCTCACAGAGATTTGGCCCCGCGTGATATTTCCGGGACGTCTGATCCATTCACAAGAATCATCTACAACAATCTCAGCGTTGAGACATCGGTGAGATCATGACTCTCGATCCGGTGCTCATCATTCAATACAGCTGATGGATCGGGAGGTTTATTCTGTGTGGAAATATGAAATACATGCATTTACGAGTTTACATGTTAATATAAACACAGTCTGCATTTGGTTGGCAATGCTGCTGGCATGACATCAATCTATTACAGACAGATATCAACTGAAATATCTTCTTTGTTGTGTGTTTGTTTTTGCGTCAGATCATCAAGAAAACACGCTTCCCGCACTGGGATGAACATCTGGAGTTGTGTTTGAATGAAGGTGGAGATGATGTTGATGGAAACATCACTGTGGAGGTCTGGGATTGGGATATGGTGGGCAAGAATGATTTCCTGGGGAAGGTGAGAACACACTTTAAATAATTCACATGAGGAAAATATCAGTGTCACCTCAGCGCTCATAATGTCTCCTCCTGAACTCAAATCATGCTCACGGCTCATGACTCCATACACAGAATGAAATGGGTTAAATACTTTGGGTAACGCTGGCTTACATGTTGGCCAAGTTTCTTAGTGCTGTAAGAATACTTAAGAAAAGAATAGATGATAAGATAAAATAAGAATAGAATAGTATAGAAAAGAAAATAATAGAATAGATGATAAGATAAAATAAGAATAGAATAGTATAGAAAAGAAAAGAAAATAATAGAATAGATGATAAGATAAGATAAGATAGGAAGAGAATAGAATAGACAATAATAGAATAGAATAGAATAGAATAGAATAGAATAGAAAAGATAGGATGATAAGATTAACGATGTAAACATAAGTCATAAACAATGAAATATATTTTCAAGTAGAAATATCTAAACATTCTTTAAATCAATGTTCATTACTTGAGAAGCACAATGACATAATATATTACTGTCCCGCTTGTTTTCTGAAAACAAATTGTGCCAGTGGTGCAAGAAAACCTTTATCAAATATTATATTCCTTGCACCATTGGGAGATTATCTGCATTTAAGCCTTAACTTTTTTTCAGAACACAAGATTTCATATCTCAAGTTATTTAACTCTCAAGTAAATGTCACTTGATTTAAGAACGTTTACCTTTAGATATTAGTAACAAAGAACCAGACAAGAATCTGAGGAAAAGAATGAAATACCAGTGGAGGGAACATTCTCTTGACATCCATGAAGATCACAGTGTAGAATAATAAACCTGGAGTTCATTCAGAAGACAGAGGTTATTTTCAGAAGCCATCATCTGCTGTGTGATGTCATGGCTTTTAGAGAGAGTTGATGTTTTACCCGCTGCTGAGAGAGAGAGAGAGAGAGAGAGAGAGAGATGTTTGAGTAGATGTCCCGCTGTCTATAACACTTTTACACGATATAAAGAATCATAGAATCAATAGAGAACAATCTTGTGTAGTTAATGCATCACCCACAAAACCACACAGAGACTCACTTTACACACTGATGTCATTGTGTTTCTCATGTGTAAGGACTCAACAACACGTCAGAACATGTGTGTGTGTGTTTGTTTAGGTGGAGATTCCTCTCTCGTGTTTGTCCAGAAGTCCAGTACTGAAGGGATGGTTTCGCCTGCAGCCGCTGGGAAACACGGAGGATGACGCTGGGTAAACATGCGTGTGTGTGTGTGTGTCTGTATGTGTGTGGTTAAAACAATCCCATAGACTTACATTACAAGAGGAAGCCCAGTCATATGTAGCACTTTAGATTTAAAACAAACCAAGAAATAGTGTTTACAAAACACCACAAACTTCTTCATGTGCGCATTTATGTCACAAACTCTAGTGTTAGTGTCACAACTGAACATATTGTGTTGTGTTTTCAGTTGATTTATGTATGCAAAATGTTTCAGTGTAGTAAATATAAACGTGTGAACGTCATGTTACTGTGTTTCTCAGGGCTTGTGTTGAGAATAAATAATAAATGAAAGTTTATATTGTGATAACACCTGCATGATGAGCATCACCTCTCTCTCTCTCTCTCTCTGTGTGTGTGTGTCAGGGGCAAGCTGGGTGCGTTACGTCTGAAGGTTCGTTTGGTGGAGGAGAGAATTCTTCCCTCGGTGTATTATCAGCCTCTGATGCATCTGCTGGTGGAGACCATCATTTCTCCATCTGAGGTACATCACACATACACACGTGCACACACGCACACGCACACACACACACACCTGCTGTCAGCAACAACATTTACACACAAAAACTTAAATTAAGTTGTTAAGACAGTGGTGAAATAATTGCAAAAAATGTCATTATTAATTAACCCAAACACACAACAAACCATCAGAAACATTGAATCAAACAGATGAAATTTACATTTACTTATATAATATACTGTTTATCATGATCTGTTTGAATACTGGATTCTGATTGGTTGGAAGTTGTGCATTAAAACCGTTCAGTTCTGGTCAGTTTGATCAATGTTTTTAATCAACTGAGGAAAATAAGCTTCATTTGATCAAAAATGACACTGTAAACATCAATAACAGTTCTAACATAGGTGGTTTGGGCTCCACGTCGTGCCTTAAAATCCGTGGTTTATCCCTTACGTATTTTTCATCATCATATTCAATAAATTAATTTCAGATTTTTGCCCAGATCTTTTGGTCAAGGGTGTATGAAGATGAAATGATGCTGACTGTGGTCTGATCCTGTTGTCAGGTGGATGAGCCCACGCCTCTGACTTTACTGGAGGAGATCACAACAGGAGAGAGCCGTCAGGACATCGCCATGACTCTGGTGAAGATTTACCTCGGCCAAGGTCTCATTGTGCCATTCCTGGATTATCTCAACACCCGAGAAGTCCACAACACCAGTACGTGTGTGATAACCTCGGCCCGGCTATATTTACACAGACTCTCTCTCTCTCTCTCTCTCTCTCTTTCATTAATGTTGTTTTTCTCACTGTGAGCGCGTGGGATTTTAGATCCTCGGCTGGTGTTTACGTTCGTGTCTCAGATAAACAAAGTGTCCAAGTTTCCATAGCAACTCAACAGGACGCAGTTCGTTAAATGAAACAGACGATCATAAGATGGGCGTGTCCGTCTGTGAGTGACAGAAGATTAAGGGCCTGATCAGACAGAACGCAGAACAGTCTTTTCCTGTGAGATGCGGCACTTTTGAATTGTTTTCAGTTGGCAGGGAGTGTTTTGCGCTGCTTATGCGTAGCATATTAGGCTCAACTCTGAGCAGAAAAGCACTTGACGTCATGTGTGCTTTCTTCCATTGTCCAACCAAAATAGCAGCGCCCCTCGCATTTTCGAACATGAAAGGCGCATTCTGTGTGATCGCACCCTTAAAGAGTCAGCCTATAGGTAAGCTCTGAGGTGACATGTATTTATATGCAAACCTCAGATGTGAGTTAGCATTTTAGGACTTTAGGTTCCATCGCTCCAAAGTCTAAAGGTATTTTGAATGGGTTTTTGGTAAATTGTCCGAAATAGTTCACGTTTTATTCTATGACATAAAGCACACCAGTTATAACCCACTTGTGATTATCATTTTTTATAATAAATGATTTAAAGCCTTATTGTGTTTTAAAAACGGCGGTTGCTAACAAGTTGCTGAAAGTCACTACTTCCTTAGACGTTAGACGTCATCGGATGTCATTTTTTCTTGCAAAACCACTTAGCAACCACTTAGCAACACCCAAAATCAACACCCATCACATAGCCCAGAGCAGTTGAATATGAGAGTTAAGACACTCGCTGCCGTGTGGTCATGTGTTGGTTCATAGAGCGCTCAAAAGTTCCAAACAAGTCTGTGCTGTCGATATAAATGGTTTGTAGCAGGACAGACAACAGCAACTGTTTTTGCATAAATTTATCTAAATATTAGAACACTGTGTACACTAATTACTACGTCGACTACATTTATAGCAGCATTTTATTCTGGGAGTACTATGAACATTAGATCAGTCTTTGTGTTTATTTTTATTGTTGAATATCAACAGCAAACCCTTTAAAATGTTAAAACATGACTTTATTTCACTAACTGAATAGAAAATGTGTTTGGGAGACATTGAAATGAATTGGCTTCAGTGGAGTGTCGGATCTATCGGACTCTCCATGACGTGAGTTACTTACACAGTCTGTTCCTCCAATCGAGGTCTATGCAAGTGTCGCAACTCTCATATTCAACAGGACTGACATGGCCATGCTGTAAAAAACATTTAAAACAACCACCTACAGTTTTATATTGATTATTTCATAAAATGCCCAAAAATCTCAAACTCAAATCATCATCTTGGGACCCCCAGTTTGAGAAGCACTGGTGTAGATGAATGTTTATGAACAGATGAATGAATGTTGTCTTGTTTTCTGTACGGTCCCAACAGCAGATCCAAACACACTGTTCCGCTCAAACTCATTGGCCTCTAAAGCAATGGAGCAGTTCATGAAGGTGTGTGTAATAGAACTGTGTGTGTACATGTGTGTACATGTGTGTGTGGGCTGCAGTGTGATGTTTGTTTGTGTGTTTGTGTGCCAGGCTGTGGGGATGCTGTACTTACATGATGTTCTGAAGCCCATCATCAATCGCATCTTTGAGGAGAAGAAATACATCGAACTCGATCCGTGTAAGATAGACCTCAGCCGCTCCAGGTGCGCACACACACATACAGACACACACACACACACACACACACACAGAAGGGGTGTTGCCAGGCAACAGAAGAGGACTCTAAAAACTTTGCTTGTATAAATAGCACTTTTGCTGTTTCCACCTGTAAAATGTCAGCGAGCATCTCATGATGTGTGGAGGAAGTGAATTTCATTTAGTTTTGATTAGACATCTGCACATTTATAAAGTGAATAATGTGAACATCATGTGTCCAGACGGATCTCTTTCAAAGGTTCAGTGTCTGATGCTGAGATCCGGCAGAGCAGTGTGGGTCTGTTACAGACGTATCTGAGCATCATCATGGAAGCCGTGGTCACTTCTGTGGCTCAGTGTCCTCCTGTCATGAGACTTGTGTTCAAACAGCTTCATAAACGAGTGGAGGAACAGTTTCCACAACCAGAGAATGAGGTAGAAGCTCATCAAACGTCTGATCTCGTCTGGTGTCTGATGTGATGTAATGTCAGGTGTGTGTGTGTGTTCTCTCTGCAGGATGTCAAGTATTTGGCCATCAGTGGGTTTTTCTTCTTGCGTCTGTTCGCTCCCGCCATCCTGACACCTAAACTCTTCCAGCTGAGAGAACATCACGCTGACACACGCACCGGCAGAACACTGCTGCTGCTCGCCAAGGTCCAACACACACATAAAAACACACACACACACACACACTGATACACACACACACATGCACCGGCAGAACACTGCTGCTGCTCGCCAAGGTCCAACACACACACAAACACACACACACACACACACTGATACACATACACACATGCACCGGCAGAACACTGCTGCTGCTCGCCAAGGTCCAACACACACACACACGCAAACACACACGCATATACATACACACACACATGCACAAATACATACGCATAAACACGCACGCATACACACATGCACAAATACACACACAAACAAGAGCACACATACACTTATACACATAAACATATACATGCACACACACATGCACAAATACACACACAAACAAGAGCACACACACACTTATACACATAAACATATACACGCACACACACATGCAAAAATACACACACAAACAAGAGCACACATACACTTATACACATAAACATATACACACACATGCACAAATACACACACAAACAAGAGCACACACACACTTATACACATAAACATATACACGCACACACACATGCAAAAATACACACCCAAACAAGAACACACATGCATGCATACACACACGCATGCATACATACACACACACACAAACGCACCCACACACGCGCACGCATACACACACACAGTGAGAGAGAGAGAGCTGTCAATGGTGCTGATCTCTCTCTCTCTCTCTCTCAGGCTCTTCAGAGTGTGGGTAATTTAGGTCTTCAGTTGGGTCATGGGAAGGAACAGTGGATGACTCCTCTGCACTCCATCATTCTGTGCAGCGTCTCCTCTGTCAAAGATTTCCTCGACAAACTTATAGACATCGAGTACGACAGCGGTGAGTGAAGGGTGAACATGCCCACAAACATCAGACCCCAGCAACACGTTACCATGACGACACATATCTCTTAAACATTATTTATAGATCGTTCGCTTATTGGATGTTCCATTTGTTTGGTTGTGTGTGTTTGTTTTGTGTTAAAGAAACATCTCGTCTGTAATCCACAAGCTGTATCATCTGAGCATCACACATTTGGATCAGAACCTCCAGCTTGTGAATTACACAAATGAGCTGTTGTGCTCAAACAGTGTGTGTCTGTAGTAATTATAATTATATAGAGTGTGTGTGTGTGTGTGTGTGTGTATCTACGTGTGCGTGTGTGTGTTTCGTGTATGTATGGGCGTGTATATGCACACAGGTGTGTGTATATGCTTGTGTGTGTATGCTTGTGTGTGTGTATGTGGGCGTGTGTGTATGTGGACGTGTGTATGCTCATGTGTGTGTGTGTGTGTGTGTGTGTGTGCGTGTATACGCACGTGTGTGTGTATGCTCGTTTGTGTACGCGTGTGTGTGTATGCTCGTGTCTGTGTATGCTCTCGTGTGTGTTTATGTATGCGTGTGTGGTGTGTGTGTGTGTGTGTATGTATGCGTGTGTGGTGTGTGTGTGTGTGTGTGTGTGTGTGTGTATGTATTTGTATGCGCACATGTGTGTATGCTTGTGTGTGTGATTATGTATGCGTGTGTGTGTATGAATGTGTGTGTGAATGCGCACGTGTGTATGCTCGTGTGTATGTATGCGTGCAAGTGTGTGTATGCTCGTGTGTATGCGTGCAGGTGTGTGTGTATGCTTGTGTGTGTTTGTGTATACTCCTGTGTACAGTCTTGTTGTAGAGCATCAAACACTTAAATATTTAATGCATCTGTGAATACAACAACACTTGATGTTACTGTAGCTACACAAGAAGTTACTCAAACACACCTACTCTGTGTGTGTGTGTGTGTGTGTGTGTGTGTGTATGTGTGTGTGTGTATCTGAGTGAGTTTTCAGTGTCAAAAAAATAAAAGTAACGATCTGAATCTCCAATGTAACTTGATTATTAATCAAACGAATTTTAATTTAAAAAAAGTATTTAACATGTATTTGACAATGTGAAAGTGCAGAATGATTTGTGTGAGGTTTGTGTTTAGGGATGGTGATATGCCTTTAGCTCAGTATCTAAACAATAGAAGTCTATGGCAATTCTTCACAAAGATTAAAATTGATCATGTTTGCTGTTGTCATGTTTCACAGTCAGTTGTAAATGTGTGTGACGTGACATTTGATACACACGTGTTTGTGTGTGTACAGTATGTGTGTGTCGTGTGGACGAGTGCACCACCTGCTGTCTGTACTGAAGCGGTGAAGCAGATGTCTCACTGCTCACGTCTCCTTCAGTCTCTCTGTTAAACTCACATTATTGAACATTGTCAAACTCACTGTTAGCACTACATAGCACAACACATGACAATGCCCTGACAGTGTGTGTTGTGTGTGCAGTGTGTGGAGCTCCTCAGCGTGCTGTGTTCTTACCTTCAGTCGCAGTGAAAGAAGGATTCATGCAGAAATACACGGCAGAAGGTCCACAGCTCATCAAACGCTTGGCCTTTAAGAAACGATACTTCTGGCTGAGCTCAGAGACGCTGTCCTACGCCAAGAGCTCAGACTGGCAGGTCTGACACAAACACACACATAAACACACAGACATTTACACAGTTCATTTGTAAACAGCCATCATTATCTCACTGTATATGTGTGTGTGTGTGTGTGTTACAGGTGCGCACTTCAATACCCATCCAGTGTGTGTGTGCTGTGGAGCGAGTGGATGAAAACGCTTTTCAGCTCCAGAACGTCATGCAGGTCGTAACACAAGATACAGAAGGACAACTACAAACCACATATTTGCAATGCAAGGTAATACACACACTCACACAGTCTACATACACACACACACACACAAACAAACACACACTCTGAAATACTCATACAGTCAATATGAGCATGCACGCACACACGCACACAGATGTTTGTACAGCTATCTTTATGAGGACATACATTGACGCAATGCAATCTCTACCCCCTTACCCTAACCATCAGAAGTGAGTACCTGACCCTAATCATAAACCTAAACCTGATTATAACCTAAACCTGATTATAATCTAAACCTGATTATTACCTAAATCTGATTATAACCTAAACCCTGATTATAACCTAAACCTGATTATAATCTAAACCTGATTATTACCTAAACCTGATTATAACCTAAACCTGATTATAATCTAAACCTGATTATTACCTAAATCTGATTATAACCTAAACCTGATTATTACCTAAACCTGATTATAACCTAAACCTGATTATAACCTAAACCTGATTATAATCTAAACCTGATTATTACCTAAATCTGATTATAACCTAAACCCTGATTATAACCTAAACCTGATTATAATCTAAACCTGATTATTACCTAAACCTGATTATAACCTAAACCTGATTATAATCTAAACCTGATTATTACCTAAATCTGATTATAACCTAAACCTGATTATTACCTAAACCTGATTATAACCTAAACCTGATTATAATCTAAACCTGATTATTACCTAAATCTGATTATAACCTAAACCCTGATTATAACCTAAACCTGATTATAATCTAAACCTGATTATTACCTAAACCTGATTATAACCTAAACCTGATTATAATCTAAACCTGATTATTACCTAAATCTGATTATAACCTAAACCTGATTATTACCTAAACCTGATTATAACCTAAACCTGATTATAACCTAAACCTGATTATAACCTAAACCTGATTATTACCTAAACCTGATTATAACCTAAACCTGATTATAACCTAAACCTGATTATAATCTAAACCTGATTATAACCTAAACCTGATTATAATCTAAACCTGATTATTACCTAAACCTGATTATAACCTAAATCTGATTATAACCTAAACCTGATTATAACCTAAACCTGATTATAACCTGAACCTGATTATAACCTAAACCTGATTATAACCTAAACCTGATTATAACCTAAACCTGATTATAATCTAAACCTGATTATTACCTAAACCTGATTATTACCTAAACCTGATTATAACCTAAACCTGATTATAACCTAAACCTGATTATAACCTAAACCTGATTATTACCTAAACCTGATTATAACCTAAACCTGATTATAACCTAAACCTGATTATAACCTAAACCTGATTATTACCTAAACCTGATTATAACCTAAACCTGATTATAACCTAAACCTGATTATAACCTAAACCTGATTATAACCTAAACCTGATTATAACCTAAACCTGATTATAACCTAAACCTGATTATAACCTAAACCTGATTATTACCTAAACCTGATTATAACCTAAACCTGATTATAACCTAAACCTGATTATTACCTAAACCTGATTATAACCTAAACCTGATTATAACCTAAACCTGATTATAACCTAAACCTGATTATAACCTGAACCTGATTATAACCTGAACCTGATTATAACCTAAACCTGATTATAACCTAAACCTGATTATAATCTAAACCTGATTATTACCTAAACCTGATTATTACCTAAACCTGATTATAACCTAAACCTGATTATAACCTAAACCTGATTATAACCTAAACCTGATTATTACCTAAACCTGATTATTACCTAAACCTGATTATAACCTAAACCTGATTATAACCTAAACCTGATTATAACCTAAACCTGATTATAACCTAAACCTGATTATAACCTAAACCTGATTATAACCTAAACCTGATTATAATCTAAACCTGATTATAACCTAAACCTGATTATAACCTAAACCTGATTATAACCTAAACCTGATTATAACCTAAACCTGATTATAACCTAAACCTGATTATTACCTAAACCTGATTATAACCTGAACCTGATTATAACCTAAACCTGATTATAACCTAAACCTGATTATAACCTAAACCTGATTATAACCTAAACCTGATTATAATCTAAACCTGATTATTACCTAAACCTGATTATAACCTAAACCTGATTATAACCTAAACCTGATTATAACCTAAACCTGATTATTACCTAAACCTGATTATAACCTAAACCTGATTATAACCTAAACCTGATTATAACCTAAACCTGATTATAATCTAAACCTGATTATTACCTAAACCTGATTATTACCTAAATCTGATTATAAACTGAACCTGATTATAACCTAAACCTGATTATAACCTAAACCTGATTATTACCTAAATCTGATTATAATCTAAACCTGGTTATAACCTAAACCTGATTATTATCTAAACCTGATTATTACCTAAATCTGATTATAACCTAAACCTGATTATAACCTAAACCTGATTATTACCTAAACCTGATTATAACCTAAACCTGAACCTGAATCAGTGTGCACACACACTGAAGCAAGCAGACACGCACACACACAATTAATGTGTTTTAAATGACTCACTTTAACCAGCGCCTCCGTGTGTGTATGTGTGTGTGTGTTTGTGTGTGTGTGTGTGTTTCAGAATGTGAATGATCTGAATCAGTGGCTGTCAGCGATCAGGAAGGTCAGTGTTTATAATGACAACATGCTTCCATCATTTCATCCTGGAGCGTACCGCAGTAACAAATGGACCTGCTGCTTACAGCCAGACAGTACAGGTACTCAATATTCAAATGTGACATCATCACTTTACCATGGTACTGACACAGTAATGTTATATAGAAGTGTGTTTCAGTTTCTCTTCATCTCCCAATGGTTCTGTTTTTCATATTGTTTATGATAAATAATGAGTGATGAACTAATACAGTTGAGTCATATCAGTGGTGTGTGTGTCTGTGTGTGTCTGTGTGTGTCTGTGTGTGTGTCAGCCGCAGGCTGCAGTCGGACTCATTCTGCTGTGACTCTGGCTGACTGGAGCGACCCGCTGGATCCTGATGCTGAAACACAGATCATATATAAAGAACTTCTGCAGGGCCGAGACAAACTCAGGTGTGTGTGTGTGTGTGAACAGACCTGATATCTGCTGCAGAAGTGAAATCGTCCAGCAGGTGTCACTGTTGTGCTGAAAGAACTGAGAGAACTAAAGCAAACACTATAATTACCATGACAACTGACTGTCAAAAAGCCATCATCTTTCAGCTTCATCATGCTCCATGTATTTCTGACACAGGAAGAAATACCTGGACACACAGGAAATGGAAACAGCAGAACAGGAAGTGACTTCATTGAAGACCAATCAACCGTCATCAGGTCAGACGCACTCCGTCACATTAACACACACACTGTGACAGTAAGCGGTTCTCACTGTTCTTCACGAATGTGTGTTAGTGTCAGTACAGGAGCGTGGAGAACGTGCAGGAGCCGTCGCCGCTCGTCTGCTGGATGTTGTTTTGGATTTAGAAGAAGCTCATTCATCCTTCAAGAGCCGAGAAACAGACGAGAGCGGTTCACTCATTATGAGCTTGTAGAGAATGAAACTCCTCCTCTAACACACGCATGATTATCACTGTACACAGAACTATAACATGAAACTTATGCAATGCACTCATGACACGTCTTTAATGAACACCGCTTCTGAATGTCTAGGAATTATTTGTATGTTATTTGTATGTTTTTACTGTTTTTTTAAACTGATGCCACACTGTAGCTTTACTAACCTGCTGTGTACATGTGTGTGTTTGTTAATCCTGCCGTATGCATGCCATGGCATTTGCTGAACAGCGTGAGCCTGTGAAAAAACCCCACACAGAATTAACTATTCAAAGGGATACTTCCCCAAAAATAACTTCCCAAACCTGTAGATGTTATTGTTCTGTTTAAGGCAAAATGAGATATTTTGAAGAATGTAGAGAAGCAAACAGTTCTGGTGCACTGCCATTTTAATTTTTCATTTACGGAAAAAAACAATCAATATGAAAATTTGTCCTATGGTGTGATGGCAAAACGTTAGAATAAAACGATGTAATTAAGATACTATTAATTTTTTTATATATCCTATATATTATAAACATGCATATTAATATGAATGAATTGATTAATGTCACACCCACCATAGGTCACATAGGTTTTATTTGTAGGCTATACAATAAAAAGTATTTGTCAATTATATAAGGATACTTATTTAAGTAAACAATGTACATTTTTTGTAATTTGACCATTTTTTACATTTTTGACCATATTTCAAAAATACAGAAATAAAACTGTAAAATAAAATAGGAAATTCTGTAAAAATAATGTACAGTGTACTATGGCAGTCAATGGTGTCCCAGAAATGTCAGTCACTAACATTCTTCCAAATATCTATCTTTGTGTTCATCAGAACAAAGTAATGAATCCAGATTTGGATCAACTTGAGGATGAATAAATGATGGGAGAATTTTCATCTTCAGGTGAAGAATCCCTTCAACACGTGAATGACTTGACTACACACTTCTTTCGTGATTTTTTTCCAACAGGTGTGAATTAGTTTTTGACCAAATGAACAGTGTTTCTGGACTCCACTAATCCTGTAATAGTAATCTTTTTTATATTTGCACAAAGTCATTTATATATCTTGTAAAATCAGCATTCGTTTGATTTACCGATGATACTTTACAGACTGCTTGGTGTTTATTTAAGTTTAGTAAAGAGGAAAAAAGACTCATGATCTAGATGTTTCTGTGCACAGATTCAGGTAACTGGTGTAAAAGTGAAACTGGGACATGATGGTTTTGATGTTTGTGGCTAATTTAGCTAATTTAGAAGTTTGTGGCTGTGAAACAAGCTGAAGTTAAACTTTGCAACGTGCCAAATGGTGTTTTTTGGTTATGTGAGCATGTTGGTGCAAGACGACCATGAAATAGTGTTGTTGTTGTTTTTTTCGCCAATTTATATAGTTTTTAACATTTATTGTTGTGTACAATATAATGCCTTTGTTGGTTAAATTCACAGAGAGCTTTTTATCTGCTGTGCCTATTAAAACTGTTTACACAAAACTGCAGAAAGAAACTTGCGGCATTTTTTTAGGATCAGTGGCGTGTGTGATGGTTTATTTACTGTAAATTAGCTGTTAAACTACTTTTCAGGTTAGAGGAAAGATGGGGATTAATCTTCATTTTAAATAAATTACATTTTCTCAAGAAGCATTACATTAAAAACTGAACATACCTTTATTCATTCTTTGAATGTAAATCTAAATTTTAATGTAAGTTTGCTTTATAAAGTAGTTGAAAAGAGTTAGTCAATAAAATGGGGTTCCCTTCATAAAGCATTTGCAAATGTGTTCATTCATGATTAAGAAGTCATTTACAAATGCATTATAAAGCAGTTATAACTGTGTATCTAAAAAGGGATTCTAACGAAATACCTGTCAAATAGTGACATGTTGAACTCACATGTTATTAAACCTCAATAAATGTGAAAACTTCACAAGCATCCACTTTTCTTTAAAGTGCACTTTCATGGGCTGTCAATACTTCTAAATATATGATTCACATCAGAGATGTAGTCTTGTGAGCCAGCATTCTGTTTCTACAATAAATAATAAATAAATGTTTTATGGTTTTGAACAACCTTTGTGCGTTTAGTGTTAAAATGACATGAAAAGTTTTGAGCAAGAGTTGATCTTAGTATGTAAGAAAAAACGGCTTTGGAAAAGGATCACGATCTTAAGACATTCTGGAGGACACCGGAATCAGATCAGGTAAACGACATGGTTTGAAAAGTGACATAAGATATGACAGAAAAAGCAACATAACACCCTTCAGTCTTTTTGTTTTATTTATCCAGATATCACTGCTTTATAATGCATTTGTAAATGACTTATTAATCATTAATGAACACATTTATAAATGCTTTATGAAGGGAACCTTAATGTTAAGTGTAAACATCAAATCTTATAGAAGACTAATGTTTACAGCTTATTTCAGGAAATGTTGAATGTGCATTAATCTTGACTGATTTAATAATGTAAAGTAAAAATGATAGTTGAATTTCTATTGTCCGGCTTTTAAATGTAAGGGATATTGTACAGGCAGCCGGTTGTTATCGCAGAAATAATCCCCTACACTGATTCTATCACACTGTCGGGGCTTATTTTGCGATAACATTCGGCCGATTATACATTATCCCGCTTATTTCACCGCTACTTGCCACATGAGAAAAAAACTGAACATGAAATGTGAATTTAAAATATTTGATTAGCTCAATATTACCGAATGCAATCTTTGGGTGTTAAAGTAAGAAACGACGTTTAAACATCACAAATAGGCAAATTGTTAAAAATGGTCATGTATGTTATTAAAAGACATGTTTATAATTAACTTCTGTGTAATATTAAACCCTCCCTCTCAAAATGATTTGCAGCATCTGGGTTATAGGGTGTTATTAGTTTTGAGCGGTTGTTATTTGAAAATAATCACCCTTGGAATGTGGCCAATCAGAATCAAGCATTCAAATGAGCCGTGTAATAAGAATTAGTAATGAGAAACGGGATTACTTTATAGACGATGTCATTAGTGTGTATTTTACACAGATGGAAGAGATCAGAAGATTAAAAGAGACACAGACAGACCGATGGCTCTGATAATTCTCCTCTCAGCGGATTTATTTCACTGGAAACACAGACATGCAACAAGATCATAACAAGTTTCATTAAGACATGTCTCTTAAAAGCCCTTGGTTTTGTTTCATCAAACAACAAGTGGTCTGATATTTGATAATCAAGTGTCAATGTTAATTCTATTGCCTGTCAGAGTTCTGTGACATGAATGAGCGAAAGAATGAAATTCATTTTATTTGACATCAACCGACGGACAGACCAGCATCCCTACAACCAAACGCTTCACATCACCTGAAACATAATCATAATAATATAGTTTATAAGACAGATAAAGAGGAGAGATCTGCACTTTCAGGCGGTGACACACTTTAAATGTGTGTCTGATATAAAACGATTCAGCAGTATCTCATCACGTTCTCTCGTGGAACACATTCTCATGCTCCAAAAAATGCTATTTCAGTTCCATCACAAATGCATTTTATAACACACGCGTGAATGTGAGGATTGGTTTGTTTCTCTTGGCCGGGATCAGTAAAGCCAGCGGGTCTTTGATCTCCATATGGTGTGATGTCACCAGATCTGTTCATCTTCAGCCGAGCCACGCCTGTTCATATCTCTCACCAATTATTTAAGAGATCAAAGACAACATGCAGCTGAAAGAAGTCTCGTCGCCCGCAATAATGAGCACAAACATGTCAAAATGGGTTATTTTTGGTGGATCCGTGGGGACAAATGATGAATGATGTCATTCGGCATAATGAAGAGAATCTAATTCATCACCTTTGAAATCGGCATCGGCCATCACACCAGCGTCTGCTGGTCTACTAAAAACAATCCAATAATCACACCAAATCTTACACAGATTTCATCTTGGTTCTACTTCAGTTGCATTCTTTCTGGACATTCAACAGCAGTTCATGATTTAACAACAATCCTAGTTTATAATACAGAGTTTTTCATATTCCTCCCCAAAGTTTTTGCTCCTATTCTCTTGAACAAAACGATGCTTCAAAAGGTTCCTTGATGCCATTGAAGAACCTTCTGGTTCCATAAAGAACCGTTAACATCTGAAGAACCTTTTCGGTTTCACAAAAGGTTCTTTGTGGCAAAAAAAGGTTCTTCAGATTATACAAAAGTAAGAAAAAGAGGGTTCTTTAAAGAGCCTTTGGCGGAAAAATACGTCTATTGAAGAACCTTTTAAGCACCTTTATTTTTGTGTAAGACTGAAGTCAAACCGGTTACATCTTAAGAATCTTCAGATGAGTTTCTGGAGGGTGTGTAGTTGACACGCAAGAGTCGCGTCCTGCAGTGTGACTCTAAATAAACACATTTCACACCACACGTGTTATATTAGCATGCACGTTTCTATCAGCTCATATTCCTGCAGAAAACTGCACAGAATATTGAAGCATTAATGTCACACTGCAGGACTGCTGAAGATGAAAAACAAACACAATCAGATATAATATAATAAAACATTCATATCAATCTCAACAAAACAAAACATCATGTTCATGTCAGCTGCTCGTGTGAAGGGTCAGAGTGTCATGAAAACACATTCTGTGAGATGCGGCCGTGTCTCAAAGTTACAGTGAAATGTAGATTTCCACGAGCATTGTTCTTGTTTTTAACGTCAGATGGTTCATATTAATGTTTTATGATTGAAATATTCCCTGCAGATATAGAACGGGACACGACCCGTTTGTGAGGGAGGGTTTTAGTCACGCCCGTCCCACCCTCGACATGAACACGACATCAGTGTAGCGACCGCCATCATTGCTTACTTGTGTTAGACGCTCCAAACACATTTTAACAGTCCCTGACATTACTGACAAACTTTGTCAGATGTGTGTTCATGTGTGTGTTCATGTGTGTATGTTTGTGTGTGTGTGTGTGTGTGTGTGTGTGTGTCTTTTTCTGTGTGTTTTCGTTTGTGTGCGTGCGTTCATGAGTGTGTTTGTGTGTTCATGTCTGAGTAGGTGTGTGTTTCCATGTGTGCTCATATGTGTGTTAATGTGTATGTTAGTATGTTAGTGTGTTTGTTTGCATTTGTGTGTTCATGTGTATGTGTGTGTGTAGATAAATGTGAATGAACACGTGTGCCATAGCAAGTATAAAAATAATTTAAACATACACTTTGAATATATAGAACACTTTTAAATATGTTTTTCGTTTATATTTGTCTTCATACATTTCTTTTAAAGCATAACAAGACACTGACGACTGAAGTTGCACGCGGCAGAAAAACACATGAGGAGAAAATCATCAGACAGCAGCGGCGGTCGGGACCGAGGAAGACAGAAGATCTGATGCTTTCCACAACATCCGTGACAAAACCCTTTCACATGACTCACAAACATCCGTCGCTCTAAACTTTGTGTGTTTTATGAGCTTCGCAGGGATCAAGAAAAACATTCAGACGTGAGTCGAGTGAAGGGATTTCTTTACAGACAGAGAAGCTCAACAAATCCCAGAGAAATTGAGCCACATTCAGTCTTTGGCTTTCAGTTGAAACGCGACGCTCGTGTCTGATGATAAATGCAGACGGAGAAGAAGAATTACATTTCAGCCGTCAGTCAAGGATGACCTGCCCTTCACAAACCCAGCGAGACGCGAGCCTGTGATGTCACAAACCCAAAGAGACGACCGACATCAGCACACGGACGGAAGCAAGAACAGAAGGAGGGCAATAACACACGCCTCCCGGGTCGTGATGGATAACCTGCGATCTGCTCTCGTCTCCACGGGCGGCTTAATGAGCGTGTTTCTCTGTTAAAACTGCAGCGCGACACGTCTCTGAAAAGACTTTAACCTTGAGAGCTGTGATTTATCTGCGTTCAGAACAGCACACTATATACATCATACTACACTCACTTATATCTGTGTACTCAACAAGAGACGTGCAGCATACAACCAGACATCAAACAATGCAACGCAGTCTGTTATTCTATTTTCAATGTGACGAATGAAGTACATCATCCGAGATTTTAAACAAAAGATGTGCAAAAATAAACTGAATTAAAATGCAAATTATTTCAATTTCACCAATGAGATGAAACGGAAGATTAAATGTAAAAGTCGTCTCTGTGTCTCAGACATGTCTACTGAGATAAAGGGTTTCACAAATCTCACAAATTTTGAGCTCAGATTTGTCTCGTCTGCAGCCATACGTCAATAGGATTGAAGATCTCATTATCAACTTAAACATTTCTCATCACATTTACTCAAATCCAGATGATTTATCCTCCAAAATCTACATTCATGCCCACCTCCAGACTCTTCTTTCACCCTCATTTGTTTCTCTTTTTATTTTTCGTGAACTGTTTTAAGAAAAAATATCTGAGACTAAGTTGAGATTTCTGTTTTCAGAAGAACGGAGAACTCAAAACAAGTGTTTTTGTCTTGTTTTGTAGTACAAATATCTAAACATTCTAAAATCAAGATATTTAGTGTCTTTTTAAGGAGAAAAATGTAAGAATTAAGTTTATGGTAAAAACATGCAAAAAAAATCTGCCAAAGGGGTGAGAAAAATAAACTTGAATTAAGTAGTTGAGAAAAAGGTCAACCTAAATTCAAATTTAAATTTCACACCCCATTGGAAGATTTTTTTGCTTGTTTTTACCATAAACTTACTTACAAAGAGACTTCATATCTTTACACTATTAAACAATGAAAAACTGAAAAGTTTTTCCTTTGCGTTTTTGAAAAGTTTAACATACACATGACAGCATTCTCAAAACAGTCCGCATTTACACGGATCCAAGAAAACGGATAAAACGATGTAGTATGCAGGCCAGGCCAGCGGATGGCGATGTTGTTGTGTAATAAATAGGATGTGCCTTGGCACATACACATGCACAGTTATAAGCCAAATGTGCTTTTTAATACAGTCATAAGCTTGTGTTTTCACTCGCCCAAAAACGCCATTTCCGTCTAAACAAATGGTTAAAACGCATAAAAAGTTTTCCATTTTCAGTAGAAAACGACATCGTATAAACCGCTTCTTAGGTCACTTTTCTTGTCAAGTAGCCTTATTGTATATTGATTTAAGAAGTTTGAGAATTTTTTACTAAAAACAAGACAAAAATGCTTCGTAAGATTGTCTTTTTTGTAGTGTGAGCTATTAAAGAGAAACCTGTGAGCAATAACGTTCTCCTCTGGGATTGATGGTTGCAGTACAGTATACAGTATATAGTGTGTCGTGTTCGGTACGCATGCCAGATCTCAGTTCTGAACACAGCCGAGGAAGCGCGAAAAGACCAACACAGACTAAACAAGAGAAATAAAGAGACTGAATACGAATGCTTGCATATTTCAAGAAGATCAACTTCATCGTCGTCATAAATACTTCATATGTGCTGGAGAAAACAGAAGAGCGCTCGCGTCTCATCCGTCCGCAGTGCGCTGATTGGTGTGAAGTTCAAAAGATGTGAATGTTTTGAAGTGCAGAGATTTAATGCAGCGGTTGCAAAACAATCTCCCTACGAGCTGGTTTTAGAGAGCGACCCAGAACAAATCTGGCCTTGTGTCACAAACATCACTCGATCGATCAGATATTCATTTTAAATCACCAATGAAACTGAAGATCAACCTAATCAAAAAACACTCATCGATAGTTATAAACCAAAATATCTGACAGATAACCCAGCCGGTGTTTGGTGATGTTGAGACGTTTATAAAACAAACAGAAACACTCTTTCAAGAGCTTTTAAATGCATTATAAACTTCTTCCTGTCAACTTTTCAAACAAATGTTGCAGTTCAACAATTTGGTGTGAACCTCATTAAATTGCATTATGTATAAGCACATAACATTAGCCACGCCCACCATGCGCCGCGCACTCAGCCCACAGCATTCTGGGTAACTTTCACAGAGCGAGAGACAAAAAGCTGAAAGCGAGTCGGAAAGAGACAAGAGTCATTCATCCACATCATCTGACGGGAGATCAGTGAGGATGCTCCTCCTCTCAGGTCAGAGGTCATGAAACTCCTCCTCTGAATGAGTCGTGTATGCAGTCACGTGACCTTCGTTGACCCAGAGCAGCTCTCAGTCCTTCAGGTTGTCTTCGCCCACGCCCTGCGCCGCCAGTTCTCTCGTCACGTTGTCCAGGTAGTTGGGGTCGGGGTATCCGTGACCCGTGAGGTTCGAGCCGAACTCGGTTTTGTGGTGAATCTCGTTCCACACCACCGTGTCCGTCTCTCCCGTGGTGCTGGACGTCCCGATGGTGAAGATCAAGCGACGATCCCATGCTGTGATAAGCAACTTCAACACCTGAGAGAAGAAACAGAAAAATCTGAGGTGAGTGCCGTGTAATGATAAAAAAACACAATTTTAATCATTTGAAATATTTGAAGAGTTGTGTTCCAAATTGAGTCAACTCCGTTTATTAAATGTTTTTATAGTGTTATGGTATAACACCGTATCCTAACCAATCGGCAAACATGATGAAGACAGGCTATATACATTTTATTACATACGTCATGAGAAGAAGACACACCTCTCTTTGTGCGCACTTGTTATGGCTTAAATCAAAACAAACCAACTTTATTTTAAATGATATTCATTGATTTTATACATTTAAAAACAGAGTTATGTCATTTTGGAAGCAAACTCTTAAACTGCTGGTCGTCACGTGACGTAAGAACAGAATCTCACCCTTCTGCCGTGCTCATTGTCCGGCAGGTAGCAATGTCGTGGAAATCCTCGTGCGCTGTATCTCTTCCCAGGATTTGGATGTTCATTGGTCTGTGTAAAACACACAAACACAGTCAGATTTCACACAACACACAACCACAGACTCGACGGCTCAGGGTCCGCTGGGATTTATAACTGTCCTTTTATTCAGCACCGCAGGCAAACGGCATCAAAGACACACAATAAACATCAACATCAACATCTCCCCCGCTGATGATATCACAGCATTATACACGAAGATCAAAAGAGCGTAAAAACATCTGAGTGAATAAAGACTCATCAAACGTTACTCACGATCTCTCTCTCTTTCATCTCATGAAGTCACATTTTTACAGCAGATTTATAATGAAAAAACGTTTAAATAAAAGATGTATTATGTGACACCAGACTGTGACGCTAAGAAACATTTCTTTTTGGCCCTGTATATAAAATGTGCTTGTTGTATATAGACCCTGCATATATCTTTCCTAGGGGTGTCAATAGATTACATTTTTATTGTGATTAATCGCACCCTTTTCTTGCAGTTTTATTTTGTTTAAGGTGTTTATTTTAGTGCTGTCAATCGATTATAAAAATTCAACTAAATAATCAAACACAGCATTTATGTTTAATATACTTTTACATTCTAATAATTTCACATTTTAAATTTATGTAGAAACAACACGTTTCTTTAACAGCATCAAGTCAAGTCAAGTCGACTTTATTTATATAGCCCTGTTTTTACAATTTTCATTCTTACAAAGCAGCTGTAAAGAAAACATATTTGACTATAAGCAAAACATTTAAAGAGAGAGAAACACAGGTCAAATAATAAACAGACTATACATTTCTATGTGTTATATTAATTCATTCAAACTTTAAAATAAATAAATAACTTGGAATCTTAAAATACTTAGCAGTAAAATAGCATCACTTTATGAATGAAAACCAACATTCTAATGATGTCTTAATTTTTTTTCTTGATTATAATAAGAATTCACAGTGTTTACTGCTTATTACATGAAATACCGAAGAATCCTCATTAAAGCTACAAAATCACATTGATTTCTTCTTTTCTTTTGTTCTTTGACTAACATTAGTGACAGGAGTCACAGCAGCACGTTTAAGAGCGCGGCCCCTTTAAGAGCTCTCGCTCTACGCAGGTCTAATGCACTTCCTATTTTCACTTCTCTTTGCATTCATTAAAGACTTTATTTAACTTGCTGAAGACTGTGCTTGCAAAAAAACTAGACAAAATGTGTTGAGAAATCTTCAACTTCATGCAAATGAAGAGCGACTTTCAGAAGCGACAGCCAATAGGAAGATGGTAGGACTAACGTGATCAGTGGACAGCCAATAGGAAGGTGGTAGAGCTCAGAGCCTTTGAGAACTCCGTTGACTCCAATTGAACAGTTTTTTTCACAGCAATGGCGGTGTCATGAGGTATAGAATTCCCCCTCGAATTCGGTCCCCTTTTGGACCCCGACTGGTATAAAAATTCACATTTTTGTGAATGTTGGATAAGGGCAAGAGCTAGTTTTATTCCGCAAGCGCTAGCTAACCACGTAGCCTAACCATTAAAAGACGTCTAATGCTAATTTTAGTACTTGTGACGTGTATCGTAATATAACTTTGTAAGTATTGTAATCAGGCGCAAAAAGAGTACCCAACCCAGACGTCCTTTCAGCCAATAGAATCAATCGGGGTCCTAAAGAGGACCGAATTTGAAGGGGGACTCGATACCTCATGACAGCGGTTCATGGTTCAAGGTTCAGTAGTTCCCGGATGTTACTAGTAACGTATTGAGCTGTGACTAAACAGACCAGCTGAAGTCTTCAAACCCATTTTAAGACTCAACCCATTTAGAAAGAAAACCTAACATCCTGGAACTATCTGAAGGCTCCATTAATCACGTGACACTCCAGTGTTTTGGACTTCCGTTGGCAGGACTCTCGCTCTCAATGGCTCTGGTAGAGCTGATGTGATCAGTGGATGTCGTCACTCAGGTAACCACTAGTGGGAACGCCCACTGGCGACTTGCAGCCACAAAGTCATTAATAATCTGAACACAGCTTTAAATAAGCACGTCCACTTTAACTGTGTGATCATGAAAAGAAACCCATGATATGTACCTGACCGCTATAAATCTTCCCGTCCTGCCCTGTCGATGCTGATGATAGCAATAACGCTATTAAGAAAATGAGTGGGCACGATGCATACTGAGGCTGTAGTGCGCAACGCAAGTTAATGACCTAGAATGAGCAGGAAATCACCACACAACCACTTCCTGTTTCACACAACGTCCAATGAGAGCACATGTGTGAGGGTTGACCTATTAAAAATAAAATACATCTGCTCGTTTCTCTGGACCAGGTGCGTCTCGACCAGTATAGACAATAAGTGTGATATCAATAATCATATGATGCCGTTAATTATTCATCCTCAGTATCTGGTTGATATGCTAAAGGAATATAACAAAATGACGTTTTGCAGTAAGATTCATAATGATGAAAAGTGTAATTCACTGACTGATCCAAATCAACCGAATAAAAGATGAATTGGACTTTTTTTCATTCAAAAGATTTTGCAGGTATATTCATGTAGTGTAAATCTGATATCATGACACATGTACCTGTATTCCTGCAGGGATGTCATACACGATGCTGATGGTCTTGGTCTCAGAGTGACCGGGTAGAGAGTGAGGAATCACATGATATTCCATCTTCCCAGGCGGCTGTGTGCCCGTCTTCTCTCCGTAAATGGCCTTACAGGTGGGACACTGTAGACTCCCGTCCTGACATGACAACAAACAAATATTACGATGTGTTCATCGTTGATTCCAAACCTGTATGTCTTTCTTCTTCAGAACACAAAAGAAGATATTTTGAAGAATGTTGATAAGCAAACAACACTGAACTCCATGAGTACAAAACCAGTGAGACATTTCCCAAAATATCCACTTTCATGTTCAACGGAAACATCAAGAACGAATCACATAGAGATCAATAATTTGTGCTTTTGGAGAAATGTTCCATTAAAATCTCAGACTGTTGTGTGTTTTGTTCAAACCTTATTTCCATTGTTGTACATGGCCACCAGACACAGGAGATGATACATGTGACCGCATCTGCCCAGTTTGCCCACCAGCTCTGGTTTGAGGCTCTTAAAGGTCAGAACGCCGTCGTATCCGGACGCTGTGTTGAGTCTCTCCATACAGATAGTGCAGTCCTGACACACATCAACACAACACACATGTAATGAAAATGGCTGAACAAATACGATGCTGGTGAATAATGTGTGTTCAGATATGATATATTCACCTCATCTGGGAGCGTTTTGATTTTTTCAGTGTAGCGCCGGACGACATCTTCAGGGTTTTTACCTAAACGCACACAAATCATAGTGACACAAATCCTGTGACCTCTACTGCATTCATGATGAACAAACATCTGATTGGATCAGCCAAAAAAAGGACACACACACACACGCACGCACACAGACATGCACACACACATAGACACAGACATGCACACATTAACGCGCAAACACACAAAAACAGAGACATATATAAACACATACAGACAAGCACACACACAGACATCCACGCACACACAGACATGCACAAACATGTACGCGCACACATGTACGCACACACACACGCACACACATACAGACAAGCACGCACACAGACGCATGAACAAACACGCATACAGACAAGCACACATGTACGTACACACACACATACACGCACACACATACAGACAAGCATGCACACAGACACATGAACAAACACGCATACAGACAAGCACACATGTACGTACACACACACATACACGCACACACATACAGACAAGCATGCACACAGACACATGAACAAACACGCATACAGACAAGCACACATACATACACACACACATACATGCACACACATGTAAACGCAGACACACATTCGCACACACGAACGCACATATACATGCACACAGACGCACACACACAGACATGCATGCACACACATGTAAACGCAGACACACATTCGCACGCACGAACGCACATATACATGCACACAGACGCACACACACAGACATGCATGCACACAAATGCACACACACACCTCTGCGTATGTGTTTTTTCTTGGTCTTGCGTCTGATGCTGTTGATTCCGGGCACAGGTTTCAGATCACTCTTGTTGACGGGCGGCGGGTGCAGGATGGGTTTAGGGGCTCGAGTCAAACACACAGGGAGCCCAGCGGCACACATCAGGATACCAGTCATCCCTGAAACACAAAGAGGAAGAGAGAGATGAATTCAAACACATACACACACATGATAATGTGTTCAACTGAGATGTGAGTGTTGAGTGTGACCTGCTAATGCAGGATGAAGCGTTCCTGATCCTGTCAGGTTCTTCACTGGAAGAGCAGGAACCCTGAAATCAAACACAAACACATCAGCCATTCATCACACAGCTTGAATTAACATCAAAACTAGACCATAATATTTCCAAACCATCTACACTCATCAAAACTTCTGCTCTATAAACTAAAGGTTCTGACCGGATCAGCCAACATCAGGACATCAGACACATCTGATTCAAACTAAAAAGAACTCAAATGAATAACAGCGACAGGATTGAGAGAGATCTTAACCCTGAGAGAAATCTTATAACTGCCTCACCTGAAAATAACACAACCAAGAGTTATATTTAATAACAACTCGGTGTGACATGTTTAAAGGCATTGATATCAAAACTGTTACTGACAGTTTAACACAATTTTTAAAAAAGGCCTTAAAAATTCTCATAACCGTAACCATTTATACTAACTCTCATAGCATGTTACGCAAAACAAGCGAAGCCTTGATGTCTAAGCTTTTATTAATCATCGATGATAAGACATTAATGATATTTTAATCAAATATTACATGTCAAATGTTTTTAAATGTGGAAAACAACATGTATTAGTCATGAGATGGGAAAAGTTGTGAACACAGCGTGAAAAGAGAATATCACATTTTAACTAGAAAAATAAAAGTAATTTGTTAACATCTTAGCCGTTGAAAAGGTTCTAGTAGATGTGTTTCTTTACATTAAATCAAACTCAATGTAAATGTCTTTGTGTGTGTTTAAACGGTCTTTAAAAAACGTTAAGGGTTGAGAACATCAGTCCTGAACACATCTTTCTTCCACTCTTCTTCATTTTATTAACATTAATATTCTGTCAATCATTTTTGTTATTTGAGAAAATCTAGTAAAATATCCAACCACTTTCTTTTACAATATTTTTATTATATTCTGTTTAATTGACAACATGCACTCGCATTATGTTTATGAGAATTTGGCAATAAGCAAAAAGCAATAAAATACATATATAATTCATTTCCATTTCAAAATTAGGTGGAGAACACAATTATCTTTATAATGATCATTTTTTGCGGTACCCACTTGTATGTTTTATAATTCAAATCTTAACTGCCATGTTTCAGTGGTTTTGTGAGAATCACCTGGACATCTGCTTTTAAAAAAACATCCAAACTGTATTTTCTAATAGTAAGTATATACATATATGAAGCAGGAAACATCCAGTATTTGTTTGTAAATGTTGAAGCCTGACTTACTTCCACACCGGAAGACAATTTCCAGTTACTGTAAACTTTACTAAAGAAACACTCACTACGTACACAACCACATAACACAAAGGTCTGATCAAACACACAGTGGCAGAATCATGATAAAACCATGACAGAGATTACATGAAGGAAACTGATAACCACATACACTAATGCATACAAGTTTGAAAGAATGAAAGATAAGAAAGAGGAGGAGATAAACATGACTTAACAAACATCTCAAGTGCCATACCATTCATCATCCAAGTCTCCATCAGACTCCATTATATCTCCTGCTCTCATTAAACACTAAACACAAACAGAAACTTCAGACACTTCCTCTTCTGATCTCACACACGCTCGCTTTCTCTCTCTCACAGGAAGCCAAACAGGAAGATACAGAGATGACGTGAAGACTGAAAGTTTCTGAAATAAACACTCGTGATCACATATATACACATACATATGTATGTATAATTACTGTATCTGTATGATTATATATATGTATATGTAAATGTATGTATGTATATATGTGTGTGTGTGTGCGTGCGTGTGTGAATGTATATGTATGCATGTGCATGTATGTGTACGTGTATGTATATACGTGTATGTAGGTGTGTGTATTTGTGTGTGTGTGTGTGTATGTATGTATATACTGTTTGTGTATGTATGTTTATATATATATATATATATATAAAAGTGTATGTAGGTGTGTGTTTGTATATTTTCCTTCCAAAATAAATATTTTTATCAGCCTCTGATGTTTATAATAAAAGTGATTTCATTATAATGGCAAAGAGGACTTAGTTGATTGCCATTAAACTGAAATCACTAAACCAAAGGAGCAGGAGGCTAACTTTAAAAGAAAACTTCAAACGGCACTTATCAGTATTCACATCAAAATCTTTTAAAAACAATCATTTAAACTGAACATAAAAAGCAACAATTTATGTTTAATGATAACAATGTAAATTATGTAATGAGATCAACAAAAGCTGTAAAACCGTTCCTGAGCATGATGCTAACAACACAATGTCGTTGGTTTGATCCCAGGGTTTAACACATACTTAAAAACAAATGTAAAGGGGATAATGCAATGAAGTCACTTTGGATAAAAGTGTCTGCCAAATGCATAAATGTAAAAGCTTAATATCTACATTCTTAAAAATAACCCTAAAGGTTCTTTATGAAACCAGACAAGCTCTTTTAACATCAGATGTACCTTTCTGAAACACAAAATGTTTCTTTTTTAGTTAAAAGGATACACGTCACCTAAAGGATTATTATGAACACCTGTTAAATTTCTCATTAATGTAATTATGGTGGTTGTGTAATGGTGTGGGGGATGTTTTCTTGGCACACTTTAGGCCCCTTAGTGCCAATTGGGCATCGTTTAAATGCCACGGCCTACCTGAGCATTGTTTCTGACCATGTCCATCCCTTTATGACCACCATGTACCCATCCTCTGATGGCTACTTCCAGCAGGATAATGCACCATGTCACAAAGCTCCAATCATTTCAAATTGGTTTCTTGAACATGACAATGAGTTCACTGTACTAAAATGGCCCCCACAGTCACCAGATCTCAACCCAATAGAGCATCTTTGGGATGTGGTGGAACGGGAGCTTCGTGCATCCCACAAATCTCCATCAACTGCAAGATGCTATCTATCAATATGGGCCAACATTTCTAAAGAATGCTTTCAGCACCTTGTTGAATCAATGCCACGTAGAATTAAGGCAGTTCTGAAGGCCAAAGGGGGTCAAACACAGTATTAGTATGGTGTTCCTAATAATCCTTGAATGAAATGATCCTTTTAAGAACCTTTGATGGAGGGAACCAAAATGGTTATTAAAACTTTGAACAAAGGTTCCACAAAACTTGACCAATTATACAAGTGTTGCCTTAGCTAATATAAACCATGTTAGAAGTTTCAGAATCTCACTTTGCTTTGATTCATGTCTTGTTTCTGTGATCTTTCATAAAGGCATCTCTGTCAGACTCTGCCCTCTTGTGGTGATGGTAAATGACACGACAGGTAAATGAAACTGAAGTGTAATTATTGTCTGTCTTTACAAAGAAACGAAAGAACTCAAAACCACAACAGGTGCTCACACACACAAAGACGTTTCAGGCTTTTTTTTGTCTTGCTATTCCTGTTGTCATGTGTTGAAGACTGACAGGTCTCTCAGCAGTCCGTTTCGTTATGTTTGCTAATGTTTAAGAAAGGCTAATATTCATACTCGAGATCTCTGGGTTTTAATACACAAAATATTCAAATTATCTGACGGCAATTCAAATAGGTAAAAAAATAACATTTAAAGTAAAATTGTCTTATGAAAATTTAACGAAGAGTCTTACAGATACGTGATGGTATATTGTCTGGAGATGGCCCCATGGAGGACAATCCTATGCTAAGATGTTTAAAAAAATCGTTATAAATCTTCACACCTTTATCAAGTGGTGAACTACTTTAGAAGTAATGAATTGGGATTTTTTTACTGGGTGACAAGTTCCAATGACCATATGTTTCTAAATGAGTCTTTTCTGTTTTAATGGTTTGTGACGAGCAAGGCAGGACGAGAGCCGAGATGGAACAGTGCAGGGCCGGTGATGCGAGTGATAATGAGTGTCAGCTGCGTGTTGCAGCGGTCCCTCATCTCTCACGGAGGAGATCGGAAGCATCAAAGGAGGAGCAGGACCAGGCCTGGACATTAGGTTTGCTTTTATTATGTTTGTGTGGCCTGCAGTCGACCGTGAGGTCGCTGCCGGCATTTTACTTTCATTTTATTGTTCATTTATTTGATGAAAAAGCTGTTTAACGTTTGTCGGTTCAAGCCTCCTTCTTCGCTACTTTGAACTGTGTTACAGTCTTATAACAGCCGGCAGGATTATTCTGAGACATTGGAAGACAGTGAAACCCCAGAAATGAAACAATGGACGAATCCAATGATTGAAATAGCTTCTTATGAATCTATGCTCAATAGAGTAAATGGTATCAAAGAGGACGGGTCGACTCCATGGGCAGAGTTTTAGACATAATAGTAATACTTCAGAATGACTAGATTACTTTCATATGTCTGATATTTCCTTTATTGCTCCAACCGTGTCTATAGAAATCTGTTCATTTACATTCAACATTTATGCATCTGGCGAGACGCTTTTATCCAAAGCGACTTACATTTCATGATACTTTACATGTGTTTCCAAGTATCCGCAATCCCTGTGATTGAACCTATGACCTTGGTGTTGTTAGCTCGTACTAGCAGGGGGATGCTGTCATTTATTTTTCTTTTATTGTATTTCCAAAAAAGCAATAAAAAACTTGAATGATAAAAAGCGCTAACAAGTAAAAGAAGAAGGCAAGATTAGAAATGTGTGAGTTTTGCGAAAGATTAAAGATTCTCTGATTCTGATCCGACAGAACCACACAGTGGAGAGAGAAAGTTTAACAAGCAGAAGAGAACAGAAGCGTTTCACAGCTGAGAGAAAACCTGTTTACAGTTCTGCATCTACACATGTGTGTTTATGTTGTGTTGACCACATTCATCCTGTGTGTAGAACCGCTCGCCTGGGAACAAAGTGAACTTATCGGTCTCTCTCTCTCTCTCTCTCTCACTCTCGCTCTCGCTCTCGCTCTCTCTCGCTCTCGCTCTCGCTCTCGCTCTCTCTCTCTCTCTCTCTCTCTCTCTCGCTCTCGCTCTCGCTCTCGCTCTCGCTCTCGCTCTCTCTCTCTCTCTCACTCTCTCTCTCTCTCTCTCTCTCTCTCTCTCTCTCTCTCTCTCTCCCTCTCCCTCTCCCTCTCCCTCTCCCTCTCCCTCTCCCTCTCCCTCTCCCTCTCCCTCTCCCTCTCCCTCACTCTCTCTCTCTCTCTCGCTCTCGCTCTCTCTCTCTCTCTCTCTCTCACTCACTCTCTCTCTCTCTCTCTCTCTCTCTCTCTCTCTCTCTCTCCCTCTCCCTCTCCCTCTCCCTCTCCCTCTCCCTCTCCCTCTCCCTCTCCCTCACTCTCTCTCTCTCTCTCGATCTCGCTCTCTCTCTCTCTTTAAACACGTTCACATCGAGCTGCTGAGACTTCCTTGACTGTGTGTGTGTCCCTCAGTGTGGGTGTGTGTGTGGTATCAGTGACATTTTTTCACATTTACTACAATTTACACCCCTTCCTCAAGTGCTTTACTCTGTGTGAGTGTGTGTGTACGTGTGTGCGTTTGTGGGCGTGTGTGGGTGTGCACGTGTGTGTTTGTGTGGTATCAGTGACATTTTTTCACATTTACTACAATTTACACCCCTTCCTCAAGTGCTTTACTCTGTGTGAGTGTGTGTGTACGTGTGTGCGTTTGTGGGCGTGTGTGGGTGTGCACGTGTGTGTTTGTGTGGTATCAGTGACATTTTTTCACATTTTCTACAATTTACACCCCTTCCTCAAGTGCTTTACTCTGTGTGTGTGTGTTTGTGTGTGTGTGCTTGTGTTGAGGCATCTGTGTGCTTTGATCTATTATTCATGTTCCCCTGTGTATCGAAGGCAAATGAAAAAACACGCGCACACACACACACACACACACACACGCACACACACGCGCACGCACACAGGGCCACAGAATGATTCTCACATACAGCGGAAAACACCTGATTTATAGATTTACGACAGCAGCACTGATTGTGTGTCTCTTTATGTGTGTGCGCATGTGTACGTGTGTAAGGACATTATAGATTATTAAACAGCTCAAGACGATTCATCTTATAAACTAAAAGACAATGTTATACCAACACCAAAAATAAACAAATCAAGTAAAAAGTACTCATAAATGTTTCTGTGTTCAACGGCTCTGACCAAAGGACACAACTACAACAGATGTTTTTGTAAAGCTGTTTTGCAACAACCCAAAATTGTAAAAAGTTCTATATAAAAGGCAGTATACGGACGATACTACCCACAATTCACTGTGAGGGGAGGAGTTTAGTGACACTGCACTGGATTAATACATTAAATCGTAGAGTAAACATCTCATGAATACTTAAGTCTACCACAGTAGTAAAATTATAGTAAGATTCTATCCTGCTTTTTTAACCTTACTTTAGTAAATAATAAAGTATATGACAGCGTTTACTATAGCTTATCCACAGATCACTAAAGTGTACATACAGTATTACTACAGAATACTAAAGAACACATTAATAGTGTAATAATACTTCCCTAATACTACACTTTACTATTATAAATCTTAATGTATACTGTAATTACTTCAGGTTTCAATTCACTATATTATAGATAATACGACAGAATACTAAAATTCAACTAAAGTACACATTAATATTGTAATAGTACTTTGCTAATAGTGCACTTTACTATGGTAAATATGAATGTATACTGTGTTTATTCCAATTCACTATACTAGATAATACAAAAATAAACTCAATATACATTGACAGTGTAGTATCAGCACACTTCACTAATGCTCTGGTTTACTATAGTAAACACTACACAACAGTACACATACACAATAAAGAACAGCTTTCTTTTGATTTCATGAAATCTATAATTTTTAGTTAAAATGCTCATACACAATATATTTACACTAGTGTATATGTGTTTGTCTCTTACCCAGGTGGGATGGTTCCGCGGTTTGCCGTCACCGTGATTCGCTGCGTCCCCGGGCGGTTCAGGTTATTCTGTCCATTAATAGTAAGCGAGTGTTTGGTCGGGAGGGTCACCAGCGCTGTGGTGCATGGAAATTGACCCCGCTCATCTCCACCTTCCCACCCCCTCCGCCCCCTATGGACATGTTGTTATGATGACCCCCGGCAACGGTTGTCGAGGCAGACCAGAGGGAAGTGCCGGCGAAGGTGTTGCTCTGTCTCACGACAGCTCCCGTCTGTTTGGCTCCACCCTCCGTCCCGTACAACTTCCTCCTCTGCTGCAGGGCCAGGATGGCATTGGACGCCACCCGTGTGCTGTGGACCAGGAGGCACTGCTGGCACGTGCACGGCGTGCCCGAGTTGGTGCCCACCGGCCAGGATTGCGATTTAGGGATAGATCCGGCGATGAGCGGGTAGGCTAGGTCCATCCGTCGGCGGATACGGCGCTTTCTTTGACTCTGGCGGTTGGTCTGGGACATCCCGTCAAAGTCCACCACATAACTGAAGCCGAGAGAGCTGAGGTCCAGCCACGGGTGCTGCTTCTCATACGCGTTCTGAACGCTGACGCACAACTCCATGTCATAAGCCGTCCAAGATCCACAATCGTTTTCCCATTCCCACACGATGCCCTTGCCCGGAGCCGAGGACGGGTCGTAGAAATTGCGCTGGACGGGACGCATTGTGCCTACAGGGAGCGAGAGAGAGATGGTAAAATAACGTTTAATGCTTATTTTACGGTTCAAATAATGATTCGTTTTCAGAAGGAAACACAGATGATAAAAATTTAAAGGTGATTCTCACCAGACAATAGAGAATTTGAGCTTACGTGGTGGTTGCATCAGAAAACGTTGTGTAGTTCATTAAGCCCACAATGCACATAAAAAAATTATTATTTTGCGAATAAAAAAACAGATCATCTGCTCAAGGTTTTACAGTAAAGACGGAAAGAAAGGAACTGATGGTTGCAGTGAAAAAGACAGACGGATGTTTTCTGACATGACTGATGAAAAGCGTGACCTCCGGGCCGATGATGGGAGGAAGATGAATGGAGAGTGAAAGAGATCGGCACTGTTCAGTTACACAAACCATTAAAACAACAATTACACAACACACACACACACCCTTCATTTAACAGTCGGCCGCATATTCCAAGAGAAGTGTGTGTGTGTGAAGCATCTTAAACAATCTACATTTCTGTGTAATACTCTTAATACAACATCAGCATTAAAAGTATTGATATTTCGAGATCAATCCACTAACATGCTGTACATTTTAGTCACACAGAAATAAGCAAACACACAAACCCACACACACGCAAACACACACACAGAAAGAAAGTCACAGGCCAGCCTCAAAGCAACATCAGAAGAAACAAAACAACTGACCTTGAATTACCAAAATCCAAATCCATCACCCAGAGACAACGCTAACTTTATTACTGCCCGCATTCACACCTCGACTCTCATCGGCTTCAACTTCATGTGAACAATCTTACAGTATTATTCTTTATTACGTTATAAACTATTTCACACTGAAGAGAGATATCAGATAGAAGTCAATCTGTGCTTTTAGTGAGAATGCTAAATGTGTACAGTGGAATAATATTCATTAAAATATAGCGGACATGTCATATACTGAATATAATGAAATATAAAAGACTTTAGGATATGTTTATCAATATATGAAAAGCAGCAATTCTTTATGTATTTTTTTATATTCTGTAATGATGTAACATGTTAATAATATATTACTCTGTATAGTTTCAAATGTATATTAAATGATTTAATATATTGAAAATAAATATATAGGAAAACACATTTTCTTTGCGTGGCGCTCAATATCTGTCTGGAGGTGTTAGCTTGACTCATAGTGACATACAGAACATCACAAGGGTAAGTACATAACAACACACACATACACACATACGAGGACACACACTCTGTGACTTAATGTCCTTCCTGCTCTAATATTATAAAGTCAATGCAGCAGAGATGCGCTTTAATCTCTTTGAAGATACTTTCTAGCAGAGAGACATTGGAGAGAAAGATGGTCTAAAAGAGGATGTTGCTTTGATTCACATCAGTATGTGAGTATCATGAGTTTTGAGTGTCATTGTTTATCTGAAACCAGTGTGTCTTCACTTATTCACTTATTATTTGTGTGGTCTAAGCCAGTCTTTCCCAAGCCAGTCCTACGTGGCACCCCTGAAAGAATGTTTCTGATCTCTCCCAATATCAAACACCTGATTTAACTCATCAGCTTCCCTCAGAATGTTTGAAATGTCTCTCTAATGAACAGTCTGATGAGTTAAATCAGGTGTTTGATATTGGGAGAGATCAGAAACATTCTGTCAGGGGTGCCACGTAGGACTGGCTTGGGAAACACTGGTGTAAGCCATGATAAAGCTGAGCTTTGTAGTTTGTCCCTTTAGGGCTACTGGACGATAAACAAACCGTGCCCAGGCGCGATACTGAGCGATCACACTAGTCAAATGAACCGGACTTTGCGGGTCAAACGTTCTCGGGCACAGTTCAGATTGAGTTGTGAGAGTACATCCTGAAGTAATACAAACATAACGGGTCATTACGTAAGGTCTATATACACCTCTGAAGAAATTGTTTTGTATATTATATTGCATTTCTGTCAATAGATCATCGAATCACATACTGCTTCTTTAAACAAATATTTACAAAAGGAAATACATCTCTCTCTCTCCCTCTCTCTCTCATCGACCCTGTGATGAGTGAAATGTTTTGAAGCTATAAAGTGCTAAACTCTAAATCTCTCTCAAAGATGCCAGTCAGATGTCACACTAAGCAGGCAAATATCAGCAAATCCCCTGACTGTGTCTGTGCGTGCTTGTGGCTGTTGGTTAGCAGAGCTGATGCAGAATGTGCAGTTTAGCTGCGGAGCAGAACAGCATTAAACTCAAAGTTGCAGAGCATAAGACCAAACACACACACACAAACATACACACACTCTCACACACACACACACACGTGTAGAGTCATCGTGACAGTCCTGTGCCAAAGGACGTTGGTGCACAAAGTGTCCGCTGCCCCGGCGACAGCCCAGTGTGTGAGCGTCACTGTGAATTATCCACACCTCATTACACACAAACACACACACACACACAGATGTTGGGTATCCATGTTTTATGGGGACATTCCATTGAGACAATGGTTTTTATACTGTACAAACTTATATCATATTCCCTAACACACCCCCTAAACCGAACAAAGTTTCTGCTCTTTTAGATGAAAAAATGCTTGATACCTCAATGTCCCCACAAGGATTTTGGATATTGCCATCTTTATGGGGACATTTTGTCTCCATACCGTAGGGTGTACCCTACCCACACACACGCTCACACACAGATGATCTTATTAACTCAGAGAGATCACGAGAAATAAATGTTTTACCCAGCAAAGCATCATCATGACTGCGTTTCAGATAAGACCACTGCATTTCCTGCAACATAAAACCAACACACGCAAACACATTCTGTGGAAAACCCCTGTGATAACAAAGATGAACGCCTCCACTTTTCTCATACAGCATCAGTGGGCGGAGTCTATAATCAAACAATCTGACACGCCGTGGTTTGTATGTTTCACACCGCAGAGGAGACTTTAAGAGCACCTTTGGCCGTCTTTCCTAATGAGAAGAGAAAACTGTGACCGTACACTTCAGCGGCCTCATGGCCGTTTCATAATAATACAACAGACACACCATACTGTTAATATATACAAACAAATACGAAACTTGTGTTTAATTGATGATTTAAATTTTGAGTTATACCATGGTCAGTTTGAATACTGGATTCTGATTTGCTCGAAGGTGTGCATTAAAAACGGGTCTTTGACATTAGCTGAGAATAACAATCATATATCAATAACAGCTGAAACTTGGCAAGTGACCATGGTATAAGTGGGATAAACCACGGCTAGCCGTGCATTAAAGGATTTTAATCCGCTTCACATCAGGTGGTTCTTGGCCCCGTCATGCATTGATACCCTTTAATGCATGGCTAGTTGTATATGATCCATTACTTAAAATGTGAAATAATAAAGAACGATCAAAGATAAGAACTCTCTAATATCTCAATTATTTCTCCTAGAGAGAGAGAAATGGAAACTTCTGCTTAAGTCTCATGTGTGTCTCAGATATATCTCCTGAGAAAGAGTGAGAGATCTCACAATTGTGTCTGTAACGAGAGTTTCAAAAGTCAATATTATTGAAGATCTCAATATCAATATGTGTGTGCGTGTCTGTGTGTGAGTGCATGCGTGCGTGTGTGTGCAGGTGTGTGTGTGTGTGTGTGTGTGTGCATGTGTGTGTGTGTTGGGAAACTGCTGATGTTAAACATAGAATCAAATCAGTCTCATGTTCAGTAAAACATCTACAGGTATGAGACTCGAGGCACGTAAACTTCCCACAAAAAGAAATACACACGCAAGCATACAGTAAGCCTGCATTCAAGAACGCACACACATCTGTGACCACACACCACATGTAAAGAGCCTTTGAAACACACACACACACACACACAGAGAGAGAGACCAACTCTGACAACTTTCTCACGGTTGAACAGAGATGTGAAAAATCTAGCTGTCTCTAAGGTGACCCAGAACTAAAACAACAACCAACAACAGCCAAAGTCAACAACACAGCACACATGCATCCATGTAAGATTGTACAAATGACTGGACACATGACAGCAGCTGTCTCCCACATGTTTAGAGATGACTACATCAACCCCATGAGCCGTGTGTTCTAATCCACACGCTTAAGAAACACATTCTGCTTCTGTCTGAATCAACATCTGTACATGAATCTGTCAGACACTTTCATCTAAAGTCATGAGCGTGTGTGTGAGAGAGAATCAAACCTCTGACCTCTAACATCGTGAACTACTGTAACATGAATGAATGACACATGACACAAACAAGTGCGTCACACAATAAAGAATTGATCTTGATACTGCTCATTAAGATATTCATTTGAAGCCGCGTTCACAGTTTACGGATGATAATGAGCTGATTTACACCATGAGTCAAGAACATTGTTATCTGTTTATGTATTTATTTATTAGGGCTGTCAAATGATTCATTGTGATTAATCGCATCCTGAATAATAGTTTTTGTATTGTGCATTCCAATTAATATCAATCAATTTTGATTTACGGCATAGTAACTAAAAAAATACAGCTAACTAATACAATAAAACATGGTAACATAATAAAAAACATGATTTTAGGACAAATATAAAAATGTATTCACATTTTTGTATCATTAAGTTCATGTACATTTTTCCTTAATGTTTATACATGAATGTATATGTTTTTATGATATAAAATGAATATGAACAGTACATGCATATATGTAAGCACAAACTTTTATTCTAGATGTGATTATTCACGATTAATCGTTTGACAGTCCTGATATTTATATAAAATAGATTCTCAGAAGACTGCAATCAAAAGTCAATATTACTGAAGATCTCAATATTAACTAAACTGTAAAACTTTGCTGTAGTTTGGCAGCAGGTTTGCCGGTAACATACTGTAGACTTAATTACTTTCCTGTTAGTACTGTTCACAATTTGAGTTGAACTACTTTAACCAAAATTAAAACTCGAGCAAGAAAAATGAGCAAGAAGAGACTGGCATAAGCAAAGCAACACTGCAAAAAATGACATTCTTCCTGAGCATATTTGTCTTGTTTTTAAGTAAAAGTATTTGAAACTTCTTAACTAACGATACATTTACATAAGATACTTAGTCATGTTTGATGAAAGAAAATATAAGAAATAGGTCAACTTTATGTTTAAAACTAAATTGTATATTAAATCTATAGTAAGTCACCGACACCTGCTGCTAAACTACAGTAAAGTTTTACAGTGTAGGGCTAAAGGATGATGGGTAAAAAGATAATCACGATTATTTTGTTGGTTCAGAGCTTTTGTTTTTACTGTCACTTCAGCATGTTTATAAGGTCTTTACTTTACACACTGAATATGTTATAATCTGCTGCCATTGAACTTCTTCAACACCGTATTTCAAAGCACACAATCAATCGTCTAAACACTGAACACAAACATTTACATTTTGTGACCTTGCTGCTCCATTTTTGATTTCTTGATCGTTTGTTTATAAATCATTGGTTACCCTTCACGCTTGTCTGTTGGTTTCGGTAAAAAAAGTGTTTAAAGAGGAGAAATGCAGTGAAAAAATGTTTTGTATTTCCTGTAAAGTGGCAGTTTGAAAAAATTAAGCTTTGCTGTGATTTTACCACTTTATTGGGAGTTTTGTGCGTGGTTTAAAAACATTAATATCAACGATTATGCTCAGTTAATTGTGTGAAGCGTTATGTTCACACAATTACATTCTCATTTGATTCTCTTGATTTCTCCTGTTCATGTGAGGAGAAACAGAGACTAAACACTTTTATCCAAAGCGACTTATACTGCATTATACTATACATTTGATATATCCGAGTATGTGCAATCCCTGGGATTGAACCCATGACCATGGCGTTGTGAAACATGTGAGCAGTAACAGTTTTCTCTGGGAACAAACTGCAGCGTTTCTAACATTCTGGCTGGTGAAATCATGGAAAGCATAAGTGTCATTTTCACGCTTTCCCAACAAATCCACAGATTCAACAAAACCTGCTGTGCCAACTGCTGGAACCGGCTGTTTGTTGGCAATGTGAACTAGCCGATAAACAATGAACGACAAAATAAAAGTCCTCTTTGACAGGATTCGCAGTTGTCCCAAGTGGGTTATTTTTATTTCTAGGACACAGAGTGAGAGTGACTGATGTTCAATGTTTAGTTGTTCATCTTTAAACAGTTTCTCATTTTACAATATAAAGGTTCCCAGCCACTGAAAGCTCCAGAGATGTTTGAATGCGTATTTAAAACGGATAATAAGATTTCATATGGATTTAAGGCTCTTGAGTGCCGGATCATCTATCGCATCACTTCTCAAATCTGTCCGACCGTGTGCAAACATGTAAGAGAAGACGCTTTACCGCGGTACAATCGAACCACAGTGTCTCTCTCGGGACAAACACAGATCAATTCAGTCTGACAATCTCACATTAAACACACTCTTGTGTTTCTCTCTACACTCTTAAAAAAAGGTGCTTCAAACGGTTCCTCGATGCCATTGAAGAACCTTTTGGTTCCATAAAGAACATTTAACATCTGAAGAACCTCTCATAAAGAACCTTTGACAGAATGGTTCCTTGTGGAACCAAAAATGGTTCTTCTATGTGAAGAGCCATTTAAACACCTTTATTTTGAAGAGCGTTCAGTCTTTCTCTGGTGTTCACTACATCAAACATCACGATATTAACTTGTGATAATAATTTATAAGAGACGTTAAAAATGCACTTCGAATACCATGGCAACCACGTAGTAACGCTCTAGCATCATACACGGTCAACACATGCATTCTGTATGAAACATGTATCCCACATTAAACAAGCACACGGGAACGAGGAATTCTGCTGCTGTAATTTTCTCTTTCCATTTATAGTAATGAGTGCAGCGCTGAACCATGTCAATATGACCTTAACAACCGCCTGCTAGACCAGCAGATTCATCACCGTAATGCACACGTACTACACGTCAACACACCACAAACTAAATTACATGGAGGAAAACAACCACACACAAGAAACACGGAACACACAGTTGTCAAGGGACATCATGCGTCAACTTTACAAAGAGTTCATCTTTAAAGTTTGTGTATGCATGTTTTTATCCAGATATGTTGGCAAAACACTTTTCAATTGGCCCGTTTGGTTTGTGTGTGTGCAACATTAATACATCAGGCACAAAGGACGACAGGATTCCAGTAGAATACTCAGAGGATTTCTATCTTTTACACACAAAATAACCTCCAAATGCAATGCAAATGTCATTTATAAACATTCCGTTCATGTAAATAATTTGATTACTAAATGCACATTTTAAGTTCAAATTGTCTTCAGAATTATAATTACTTCATCTCACTCTTTAACATTTTGTTCAGCGATGTGTTGCTGTAACTTAACTAAAGGAATAAATGGAATTAAAATCATGTAAAAGCATTTAAAAGTAAGTTGAAATGACTTGTAAAGCCAATTTGATTGGGCTTTTAAACAGAATTAAGGCCTTCAATTTAGTTTCAGTGTATTTGCAGTATATTGAAAAATGTTCAGCAATCTAAAAGAGTCCCTCAAAGTGATTTCCACCACAGCAAAATCTATTACGAGAATGAGGACATGTGAATTATTAGCTCAACTCAAGAGAGGATACATATCACAAATGTGTTTTGATGTCATAAACTCAACTTGCATTTTTAAGGAACTTTGTGTCTCACCTGTGTCCTGTCTGAACTGATGCATGGACTGCAGGTCTATGACGTACGGCGCGAGCTGCTCGTCCACCTGTCCCAGTATGACGGTTCCGCGTGCGTCGCCCTTCAGGACGTTCTCGATGTGATGACAAACTGCGGCGCCGTACGGCCTCCAGTGGCCGTGTTCGTTCAACCATTCCCAGACCACCACCCTGGCCATGCTGGGAGAATATCCCGCCCCCCCTCCCATCGACACCAGAACACCAGAGCCGGGCCGAGCCATCGAACGGTCCTTCAGGATGAATTCTGTCCCAACGTCAAAAGAATAATATTCCAAACCTGTCTTGATTAAAGATTCTCAATTCATTTGAGCTCCGCCGTCCGCAGGGCCAAAAGCGTTCTCTTGCGTCGGGTACTAAAGCATCTAAACGTCACGCCGTGCTATAGAGGTCACCGCGTATCAAGAACAAGAGTCTGTTTGACTCACACGAGCGATCTGTCACTGCAATCGAGTTTGCTTGAACGAGCGAGGTTAGTCAGTAATATTCCAGCTCTGGATGTAATCATGGTCTCCACGACGACCAACATCCCCTTCTGAGGAACAATCCAGAAAGATATTGTGATATGGTGTTAGGAAGATAACAGGGTTCTGCCGGACTCTTGTGTGGTCCTGATGTCTGGTTTATCAGCTCTAGACACAGATGAAGATTCTCATCCCGGAATCTGTTCAATTACTGTAATGAAACAGACAGCACACAGTCAGATCCTTCAGAAAATACAGAAACAACTAAACTGAATCAAGAGTTCAGACTGCTGTGAGTAATGAAGATCATGTGTTTAAAACATGAGAGTCATTGTACTGTCACGGTGGCCTTTCATTTGACATTTACTGAATCTCATTAACATCATTGAAAGTCTGAAAAGTTCCCATTGATCTGTAACATTGTCTAATGGACAAACAAATTGATTATCATTAAGAAAATCCCACCGACAACAACAAATAACATGTAGTAAGTCACTGCACATGATCTTTAAAGGGATAATTCAACAACACATAAAAATGTCTTGATCATTTGCTCATTTTTCTCATTCCTGTATGATTTACACAAAGGAAAAAAATTTGAAGAATGGTGGTAAAAAAACAGCCCCATAGAACCCCATTGACTTCATTGTTTGAGAAGAAAACCACAGAGACATTTCTCAAAATATCTTCTTTAGTGTTCCACTGAAGAAAGAGTCACGTATACAATTGATCTTTTCTGTGCACTGTCCCGTCATCTGGAAAAGACCTGAAACACATTCTGTTTTCATAGTTCTTATTTAAAAACAAAAGTCTATATTTCCCAAGTATATTTATGTACAACCTGCTCTACGATCAGGCTCCACAGAAGACCCACGGACAGATTTATTTGAAATACAAATAGAATATGAAAACAAAATATTTCTTTTAATGTTTTAATGTGCTGGATTACAATTTAAAAAGCTGTGTTTTTAGAATATACTGTACCATCAGCAGAACCTGGAGAAATGTTTCAGACATATGAATGAGAGAGAACCAAACAGGTCAAATAGCATCCGTGATCAATACCTGAAGAGATCTGCTGATACACAGCTCTGTCTAAAGGCTTCTTTATCTCTGTCATATTATGCGCATTTTTCCTCCTATATCATATCGAGGTCATTATTCATGAGCTAAAGATCCCGTGTGTCTCCCCCTATAATAAACCCAACACCACCGCGCATGTTCCGACCCGAAGCTCGTGTGAAAGAACCGCATGTGTGACTGCTGATATCTGCTCGATTGAATCTCCGTTCAACACAAGCAGCTGTCTGAGGTCCATTTCTATACAAGAGCACATACATCTCCATTCGTCCTCATTTACCAACCAATGATCCGCTGCTTCTCCATATGGGCTCCAGTATTCTCTCCTCCTGGATTCATTAGATCTGTTTATCACAATCTCACCAGAGCATCACATCAGCTCTGCCAGATTTTCCTCCAGGTCTGACATAATAGCAATGAGATGAAAAGCAGCGGAATATGCGTCTGCGCGGATCTCCGGGAAAAGAGCACGCGTGAAGCCGTGATGCGTTTATTTATTCAGTCTTATTCCCGAAGAGACTGCGCGCATTTACATTCGTTTGATTTAACGTCAGTGTGTGTTTTACCTCGTGATGGACGCAGACAGACGGAATCTGGAGACACTCACCTGTGATGCGCGACTCCGCCGGAGGTTTGATCCGGAATAATGGGACAGAAAAACCACATCTGAGCGGCATCAAGCGAAAGACTGGATGAATGAGGTCTTTCTAGGACAGACTAAAGGAACAGAAGACACTCGGAGTCCGCCGTGTTCTTTTGTATGTGAGCTGTATTGTGCGCATCCTCCGCCGCGCGACTGTTGCGCGGCCGTCGGAGACAGTGCGCGTGCGCTTGAGAGAGGCTCGACTTAAACCCCCGCGTGGAAAGACGCGCAGTTTCAGAAGGAGATCAGATTTTCCCTTTTGACGAGCTCACGTCTGAATCTAACACTTAATACTTCTTATAAAACGAAACACAATATGAGGAAACCAGGGTTCGTTTGTCACAGCTGCAGGCTATTGAGGTCCAAATGTGCCAATCACGAGCGGTTGATTCAAACACCTAGTTGCCATTTTTTGCAATTTGTGTTCGTAGAAGTCAACATGTACCATTAAATTACCAACCGTGAAAATTTTGCTTAGCATTAGACTTTACAGTCAAAGAGAGTTAAATAAACCAACACTGCGATAAAGTGTGACACAATGACCCCTCCATCATAAGACAATAAATAAATAAAAATAATTTAGAGCTCAGATTTTGTGGACATCACATTCTTCACCGAGGGAAATGATAAAGCAAAATACTTCACAGAAATGTTTCACAGACACAGATTTCACTTGAAATACAATATACCCTCCAGTAGAATTACTGGGATGTTTCTTTTTGGCAATTTGTGAAAAGGATTTTGGGAAGATATTTATGTTTGGTTAACACTGACATGTGTAATACATGACTTATACTGTTGTAAAATATGTTTTGTGGTCATTTTTATGGTTTACATCTATATATACAGACATTGACATGATGGTAATAATTCCATCCATGTTCATTCAAGTCAGTCTTTGCATTAAAAGCCAGATTCTGTTGTTCTACAAATACATATATTAACACACATATTTATATCTACATCTATCAAAAATCTTTGCTATTTGACACTTATGTGTTATATATCATTATTTTATTTGATCTGATTCCCTGTTGCACAGACGTGTTATTGATGTCTTTTAGATGTAAACCATTGTAAGACATTTTTCCTTACGCGCAATAAACATTCAAGAAGAGAAGGAGATGAACATTTTGCCTTTTTTCAACAAATGTAAAAGACACAACGCCATCTAGTGTTTGTTCTGATGATCTACACACAACTGTGAAGGCCCTGCTCGCTTAACCTCACCTGTCTAACAGTCTGACTGTGAAAGCAAGGCAGCCCAGTATCTGACATCAGCGTTTCCACGGCAACCACAGCATCCTCTTATAGCCCGAGGCACCTCTGTTTGTCCAGCATAAACTGTATGATGCCGCTAGTATGTCTGCTTTTATTCTCTGATAGACTAGAAACACAAACAGTATGCAGCCATGTCTCATGACGTCATACCTTACCTGAAATAGAGAACATATTTATAAACACAATATTAAATAACAAGAGAACAAAGCTTATCTCCGCTCCAGTTAACTTAAAGGGGGCAAGCGATTTTATTTTAATATCATTATTAGAAAAATTAGATATAACAATACCAATTAGTAATTTCAAAACAAACTCACAATCATCACAAAACAATTTATTGGATTGCTAAAACTTACCCTAAGAGCTGTTGCTGCCCTCAACAAGAGTGTTGTCATTCTGGAAGTGACTTTTGTTAGTTAAACAGAATATTATACATTTCTTTAGGAAAATCTTTTCATCTTTATTACCTACTTTAAAAAAGAACATGTTTGTTTTAAACATTTTAATGAGAGAAAACACAACAAATTAAAGAAACAATGTAATAGTTTTTATTTTACGGCAACATCCATTTAAAATGTTATGAAATTATTTCAGTCCGTTTTTGATATAGGCCTCTTCTAAATGTAACATTTTCCATCTTGAAAATTTGACATTCATTTAATTTACGTATTAAAATATGTTGCATTGTAAAAATGATTAATCTCATTTCCATGGTCATAAGATCAGATAATCAGCCCTTTATGATCTTAGGATAAATGTAATACAATTAATCAAATGTTTTCCACTAAATGGCGCCATTAAACCATTTTTCTGATTCATTTACTCGGTTCCACAGTTCAAAGAATATACATATGTAATTTAAAACTGAGCCTATAATGTGTGAGTGTATATGTAATCCACTTTTTATCATTAAATGTAATAGTTTTCTAAGAATCAACATCTTCTGTATAATTGATCTTCACTGTTCATCTGTATTATGTTTCTTACTACGTCGCTGAATGCCTCTCAAGGGATTTACTCGTTAACATTAACTAATAATTAACTTTTCACAAATCCCCTTTAGCTCTTTTAATCTTTATCTCCATCTCTGGAGAGAGCGGGATGATGTGATGTGGTTGCTAAGGGACACAAGACTGTCGCTGACGCCAGTGGTTGTAAACGACTGTGTACTCCCAGAAAGGAGTACATATAAATAGAGTATAAATACAGGAAAACATCAAGCCTAAATTAAAATGGATGAAACACAAATAAAATCTACAAAAAATATGTTGAGATAAACAGAAAATGTAACACAGAGAAAAAGAGATCTGAGAAATTACCTGCAGACGTCTTTGATCAGATGTGAAGAAGAGAGACTGACCTTTTCATATATTTTTTATTAACCAAGAACAATGACATATAAACACTGCATGTAATAATATATTTTGAATGCTGTTAAAATTCTTTGAGGAATCAAAAACTGCCAGTAGGAGGCGGTAAATGTCAATATTTCGTTGGATCCTCTGACTCTTTATAAATGAGCCACTGATTAATTAATAAACTCAACAGACAATGCTATTAAATATTTTGTAATTGTAAATACTTATTTATTTAACTGTTCTATTTATTTATCATCAGTATGATATGTGCCTTACTTTTCTGGACAAAAATAGCACTCCTATGTGCTTGTGTGATTGCATAACTAAATTAAAATGGGACAAAAGTTAATTTTGCCCAAATGCCTTTAATTTTGGGTTCTTTCTGACAGTAGGCGTATTCTGTATGTTATATCACGCAGTAAGGTGTTGCGAGCATCATATTTTTTCTCCAGTCAACTGTATGAAATGTAAGATGACCTTCTCATGTCTAGGGTGGGGCAGGTGCATTAAATGCCTTAATCTTTCCATAACATGTTAATTATAATTAACGTGTAAAATGCACAGTCCTTTACATGCAGAATGCTTATTAAATAAGATGAAGATTACACCATTCAGTCACAGACGGATATGATATTAAATTGAGAAAACTTCTACCTTTATGATAGCCTACTGGACATGTTTATATGCCTGGTTTGAAACACAAACCAGAGAGTTGAAGAAACAATAATAATAAAAACTAATGAAAAGGCATCTGATGTTGACAGACTGGTTTTGTGTAATGTTGTTGGGATTGGGCATTGGGCATTTGTTTGTAATGAGGTTTTAGGGGAACATGTGATCACAGACCTGTATGACAGGTTTTTTTAAATGCCACATATGTCACACCATTGATACTGAACTTGTTTATGTAAGTGACATTATGTTTACTGACGGTGTTTTAAACACTATGATGGCAGTAAATGGGATAAATGAGGGCAGTCTGAAGGGTCTTGTGTGCTTGTAACATAATGATGCTCATATGGGTTCTGAGCTTCACGGACACATGAGGAGATGTATTCTGTAGTGTCAGTCTTTAAGTATGATGTTCTTTCATGGGGAAGGTTCTGGAAAGTCTTTGTCTACAGTGACACGTCACCTTTTTTCACTGTAACAGAAACAAGAAACACCCACATCAATGATACGTGTTAAAGAACATAAAAATATGCATTCAAACAGTAGATTTTAAATGAATGAACACTGTAAGTGTTGATACTCATGATAGACGAAGGGGATGGATGTTTGTTTTCAACTAGTACAGGATGTCAATCTCACGTCACACAGAACGTACAGCATGTCAGCTCAATCTTCTCTGTGATGAGACACGTTATGCTGGAAGTGTCTGATGCCTCTGTGCTTTTGTACACAGACGTCTTTCCAACTGACCACAAACCACATGCAGCCATTTGGTTAAATACACACATTACAAACAATTAACATGTTATTATTTCATCATTTAATATCGAAGAAAAAACGTAGAGCGTTCAGGAGGTCGATCTCATGTCACACACGGAACGTAGAACGTAAAGGAGGTTGAATCTCACGTCGCACGCGGAATGTAGAACGGACAGGAGGTCGATCACCTGACCAATACTCAATCTACAATGGCACTGCTGTTGGAGTTGAGCCAGCTGGTTTCTGTTGGAATCGGTATCGATACGTCAACCTGCAGGTAAACACCTGAGCCAGACTCAAACCACAATGACACCAACATTGGAGTTTGGCCATAGTGTCATTGAGCCATCATGCCATTATACATCACATTCTGTCATTTGATTAAATAAAACGACAAAAAAGAGTGACACAATATTTTAGATTTTAATTATTAATTATTATACCGGCGCCGGTAGGTGGGCCGAACCGGGCGGCGGTTGCTGGGCCGGACCGGGCGCCGGTCGATGGGCCGGGCCGGTCGATGGGCCGGGCCGGTCGATGGGCCGGGCCGGTCGATGGGCCGGGCCGGTCGATGGGCCGGGCCGGTCGATGGGTCGATGGGTGCCGGTCGATGGCCCGGACCAGGCCCCGGTCGATTGGCCGGACCGGGCGCCGGTCGATGGGCCGCACCGGTCGATGGGTGCCGGTCGATGGGCCACACCGGTCGATGGGTGCCGGTCGATGGCCCGGACCAGGCCCCGGTCGATTGGCCGGACCGGGCGCCGGTCGATGGGCCGCACCGGTCGATGGGTGCCGGTCGATGGGCCGCACCGGTCGATGGGTGCCGGTCGATGGGCCGGACCGGGCGCCGGTCGCTGGTTGTCCATCCATCATGTTATTGAGCCCTGCGGTTCAACAGGTTCCACAAGGTGAGTACACCAGAGACGACATTGTACGCACCAGACAGCACCTGGTCCACACCACACACTATCTTGTACACGGTTTTCCCAATTTCTAGACGTTCCAAAGCAGTCTGTGCTTCTGCGGTCTGTGATTCAGCTGTGATATCTGATATTTGTATATTTACCTGACAAGATTCATTTGGAGTAAAAGACATGGTGAAGAATGAGCCCATGAAGAAGATGATCTGGCTAAATCTGACTCGATCACAAACCTATATACAATCCTACGAGTCATGTGACTGGGTGTCTACACAGGTGTCAGACATTCATTGGCCAGGTAAAAACATCCATCCAATGCCAGTCTTCAGGATGTGATATGATGTCAATGTTAGAATATTCTAGTATGGGAATTCCAGACGAACTACATTCATTTATATTCAATGTCTTATGAAATCTGGTTAAAATCATGTGAAATTGATTCTGTAAACACAACAAAAAAAATTATACTTTTCAATATAGGCTACTTAATTTCTTAAAATAATAACATAAAACATAAAATTACATAGTACGCATAGCTACACATTCAAATCCCAATAAAAATATAAAATTTGCCTGATGAATGTTTACAAATGAAAAATAAAGCTAATCCAATATGCTTGTTGTGGCTAAGTAAAAGCTGTGGTCTCATAACAAATAAAGAACATAGTTGTAGCTCACAAAACACAGAAATATAAATGACTACGACATACTGTAAATGGCGACATATAATCACTGTGACAATGTGAAGTGTCCTGTGAACTGTACATCAAAGTAAAGACCAAAGTGAAGTGTACAGATATTATTAAACACATGAATCTGACGCAGAACCCAAACACACATAGTAGAGGTAACAAAAATACATTAATTAAATAATATTCCCACGGTGGGGCAACCGAGAACCCAAAACTTGGGTAAAAACACAAAAATATGCCACGAGAGGCAAAACAAACAAGATCACAAGAGATTAAGAAGGACAAGGACAAGGCAAGGTGAAACAGGAACAAGGTAGCAAAACTGGGGTAAACAATGAACTTGTAATGAAGCAACTGCACGGGAAATAGGAAACTAGGTACAAAAGGATGGAACACTAGCGAAGGATAATTACACAGGCAGGTGACGGGAATGAAACCAACACAATATATATAACTCCCACAGTATCACAGTTTAAGAATGGTGTGATCAAAAAGAACCGTGGGACATAACAGAAAGCCACGACCAACAAAAAACAAAAGAACCAAAAGGCTTTTAACAGAAATTAATTGAAAGATATGGATTGGAATTTCCCCATTAGAATTTTCTAGAATATTACATCAAATCACATGAGTGTCCTGAACACATTTCATTGGATGAGGACGTTTACTAATCACCTGACTAAAACTAGACACCTCCCCATTCAAGATCAGGTGCTAAAAACATGGCTGATATCTGCTCAATCGTATGAGAATTGTGGATCACATCATAATGTCTACAACAACTACAGCAAAACTACAACATTTCTCAAGAACAACTAAATAGGAAAACTGGAAGACACCCAGAGATGAACACATACTATATTCAATTGACTACAGTTATATGGAAGAGCAATTGCAAATGTGCCTTGAAAATATCTATTCATCCATCTACAGATTGGACAACTTTAATGGATCAAAAAAACATCTTTAACAAACAACCTCTGATAGTATTACTAGTATTACTATTATCCACTATAAAATAAAATGTAAAAAACTAAATTATTGGTTTGTGTTTTTATTTGAAAATAAAACAATAAGAGTTATTATATGTGTCATAATAAGTGTATAATTTGCATGTGAAGAATGAACAGAGGTGCGCAGGTGTCCAGAGAATGGATGTGGTTATAGCCACTCTCAAAACCAGACAGAACTCAAACTGAGCTTTTTACCTTTCAATGCTGAAGTTGGACAAGGAAGGGTAAGGACGGGGTTTATCTATATTCGTTATTTTGATAGAGTAAATGTTATAAAATGAAATGTAAAAAATACATTCTTGGTGTGTGTTTTTATTTAAAGATGAAATACGTGAACGCACAACCTATTGAGTGTTTTTCAATACCTATTTTAACTTGTGAAACTTGCGTGAGAATGTTTTTTTGTATACAACGCCTCATGATTACCCTTTTATTGCCTATTTATCCAGATTTAAATCAAGCCCTTCCCTTGTCCCTTATTGGGACAGACAGACAGAACATGTCTGTTCTTTGAGTTCTACAAAGCTGCCAGAGAAAATCTCTTTCTAAATTGACATTAAATAAAAATACTTAGAGTGACACAATATTTTATACAATAAAATTGTGTGTTTTTGATGATAAGCTTCTCCACTGCAGACCCAAACCACATTGTTATTCAAGTCTGGTTGTCGATCCATTATGTTATTACGCCTTTTAGTCCCACGGTTTGCAGAAGACTCCAGACACTATTGACAAGGAGACTAATTTTGTTACAAAACTACAGTCTATATAACATTCTGGCAGCCTCCAACAATTTCTTAGCAAAATTTGAAAAACAAATGAATCAAAGCCAAATCACATGCAAATGAATGTTTTTTCACTTTCCAGACAACACACCTCCTCGCCTAAAAGTCTACAAATCCACAGTATACTCCCTCCTGAAACAGAAATCCTTATACATAGTATGTTTCAAACATAAAAATGTGGAAAAAAACAAATGTGGATATGTTGAAAATGGGTAAATACTAATAAGACAAAGAATATCTGAACGAGACAAAGTAAATGTTAGGTAGTAAATAAAAAAAGCATTCAGTATTTAGGTTGGACGAGGTAAACAAAGGGTTCAAGGCTATAGATCCAGGTGTCAAAGAGTTAACTTTATTTGTTTGAATCAAACAAAGTGAGATGTTCCCCAGAGCATCTGAAAATCCAGTGCCTTCCAGTCTACTGTTATAGCAAAACTTCTCAGAGTTCTCCTCAAAAACCAATCAGGTGAAATCACGTTATCTCTTATTTTCCTCATCCAAGGCTTTTGATCTGCCATGTTTATTTCGTAGGCAACGAGGTACGTATCTAACGGTGGTTCATTTGTTATTGTCTTATTTTCAAAACATATATAAATTCCGTGGGCAATATTCAAATAGGTATGAAGTCATCAAAAACTGCTGGATCATCACCCAATAAACAGTGGAAAAGTACTCAAGGTTATGAAAGGACAACATGTCACAAACTTTCAGGCCTCTGGTTTTTAGGCCTCAGAAACATCACTGGATTTTACATTGTTACAAGTGCTCAAATGTGCTCTAAACATGCTTAAAATGACATAAAGTGCATTAATGTGAATAATCATTGAACACCGACCATAACATCAAATCATTAAATCATCATCACAAACTAATTTGTATGCAATTATTTTTAGTTAAATGTGTTCTCAGATGTTTCACTGATACACATGTAAACTTACATTCCTACTGATCCTATGAATACTTCTGAATACTTTTTAGGTATTAATGAATGAATAAAAAGAAATCTTTGTGAATTTTTATATAATCCTCACTCAGCACCTGCTCAGCACAAGGTCATCATGACCTGTTTGTAGCTTGTAGTCATAGTAACAGGGCGGAACATGCTCAAATTTGGTCATCAGGTGTGATTGGGGCCAGAACAAGTCTTCTTGATACTGTTTAGTTATTTCTTGTCCACCACAATTACATAATGGACATCATGACCTGCTTTCCCTTGCAAAACTCAATGTAGATTGTTGTCATAGTAACAAGGCGAAACATGCCCAAATTTGGTCCTCAGGCATGACTGGGACCAGAACATGTCTCCTTAATATTGTTCAGGTTTCTCAGGGACATAAGAATCGTGGTGTGGTGAAGACCAGAGCCCAGTGTATGTAAAATAAATCTAAATATGTCTTGTTTGTGCCCAAAATCACTCAGAAATTACACAATACTGACCTCTTTGAAAGAAAATATAAGAAAGTCTTGACAACTTTGACTAGCATCAAACCGGGGAAAGCAATGATCCCTACAAATATTTACATTCTTAAACATTATGGGCCGTGTTCACAAAACATTTTATTTTACCACTAAGAGTTGTCCTGAAGAACAGTAAACGTTTCTATATTAAAACTAGACGCTCAAATAAAAATGATGTCACAATTACTTTGTTCTGGTTCTTTTTTGACAGGCCACTAGTATAAGTGTAAAGTGAATCCTGTCCAACCTCTTACAGTCACAACACAAAGTAATGTGTAACTTGGAACTGCGTGTTAAAAGTAAAATTTGTCATACTGATATTGTTAACATCAGGAAATATTATAACAGTGAACTCTTGTTGTATTGGCAACAACATTTTGACTGTCTTGTTTGTTAACAATGTCACAAAGACTTGTCATTTGGATGTCACTGACATGTTCACTGACGTAAAGTGTACTCTTAAGATATGATTCATATTTAAAGTTAAAGTTAAGCAAAGATAAAAAAAAAGAACAAAGAAACAAAGAAGGAAACAAACATTGACGCTTATTTGATTTCAGTTCCTGTTTACGCTTTTCTAAACTTGTGGGAGACTGTTTTCTTACTGGATAGGATCTCAATAGTAACAGCTAGTAGACTGGCTGTATGTAAAGTGAAATAACATAGAAATTTCAAATGATTTGCCTTTTTACTTTTTTATGATTGATTGAACATCAAACATAATGAATAGTTAAAGCTCCAGTATGTAATAATTTTGTAATAAAATTTCAGAAAATAACTTGCACAGTGTGATATATTTCCACCAGTTGTGTACTTACAATATTTCAAAAGTCTCTAAAGATTTTTTATTTCAGAGAAATTCCGATTTTAAATAACTGGCCGTCCCGGAAAAGAAATGTCGCCTCTCAGTGACGCAATGTCCGCTCTATACTTTGTTCCGGTGTAGACCAGAATATCACATGGTCAAATGCGGAAGTGGTTGTTATGGATCACGATTACTCTTTGGCGAGTATTGAAGTGCCAGTAAAACGGAAGCGTCCATATTTGGATACACGCAGACTGTGTGACAAACGGAGGAATAAAACCAGGATAAATATCGGCCAGGCGTTTTCGAGATGGAGAGAGCTGCGCGACAATCTTGGACTTGACAGAGACTCTGCTCTCGCGAGTGTATTGATAGACAGGTAAGCAAATCAATTATTTATTTTAGAACGATTGGTTTGAGCACGTTAAACAACACGGCATTAACCATAAACACGTAACACTGCACAACATTAACCCAACAAATCATTTAACAAATAGCTGTAAGTTGTAACGGGATAATATAGCATAACATTTCACGTTCCTTGCAGTTCATTAATTATGATGACATAAAATAATACGATCAGATATACAGGTAATACAAAATCAAATAAATTACCTCATCCGTGATCATGATTCGTTTATCCAATTTAGATACATCGCTTTGGCGAAAACTCATTTAAAACGACATCTCCCATCGTCTCCTGCTTCATTGCGTCATCAAGCTTCGCCTTTGTTATTGTTGGAAATGCGCCCTCTTGTGGTCAAATACCAAGGTTACATACTGCAGCTTTAAGTATGTCATAAGGAGAAGAATTATTGTGGACATTAAGGCTTATAAATTCAGTATTTCTGACAGAACACATATTCCAGAAGAAGAGGCAGAACGTGTCGCTACATGACTTTCACCACACATTCCACTGATCAATTAACATACAAGGTCATGTGACCCAAAGATTGGTAACACTGTGTAAGTCTGATCACAGAAATCAAAATTAAAACATATAAAAATAAACTCTTGGCTAACTATTAATAAAAACATAAGTCATTTATCCTTCTTTTTGTCTTAAAGAGATACTTTGCCTAAAAATAAAAACTATAAATACTATCATGTTTTTAAACCATACAATTTTTAGAATAAAAATACTTTTATTTTTAATAGTAAACTATGACAAAACATGAAACTCTTAACCTTGAGCTGCCTGTCACTGTGGCCTGAAGTCGAGCCGTCGTAAGGGCTGTGTGACCTCTGAGATGTGCGACCTCACAGGCCTCCGTTCGGACCTGAATTTTATTTTTAATGTTTTTTTTGTTTTTTGTTTCTCACCCAGCAAAATACAATTTTCTGATGTGTATAATAACACATGAAGAAAATTATAACATTTTATATTATTATTTTTGACAATTCCTTATGTATGTGTTGCATGCTCGCTCCATGCCGTGCTCGTTCTATGTACGTATCCGCTCACTTTGAGGAAGAATAAAAATGTTGGCTGCAGCACAAGAGGGTGATCGATTTCAGTGACATTTAATAAATTTGTGAAGGTTTAATTTTAGCCACCATGAAGATGCTACGATCAACACTACCTCTGTTACTACCGTCGAGCCGCGAGAAGACCTTTCAGGATGAGTAATAAGTGTTTGTTGAAAACATTTATTAAAAGGTTTGAAGATTTTGTCAAGTTGAACCACACAATTTTTTTCTTAAAAGTTATTAGGAACTGCCACATTACAAAGTTTTTTCTAAAAAGGTTTTACAGTAAAAAAAACTTTCAACAAATTTCCTTTTGTCAGTTTCAAATTTGAAAACTGAATAATATATATTATTATAGCCAAAATATTGAATTGTTCAGTGAGTTGTAAGGAACTGAATCACACTTTAATATGTCAAAATAAAGTGACAGCTGACTTGAGCCTGGAGGTAATCCAGTTGATTTGTCAAATTCAATATACAGTTCATTGAATGATTGAATGATAAAGTTTACATTTTTAATAATGTTGTTAAACTTATTGAACAAGAGACTCGAAGGCATTACTGATAAAAAAAAGAGCCCATCTCTCACCCATCTGGATACATCGTAACAGATGTGCACAGTAAAGGTTTACCCTCTTTAATCTGATGTGGTTAAATTTATGCAAACTTTTTGCTGAAATATCCACAGCATTAACAACAAAGATAGCTGAAATATCCACAGCTTTATTTTCATAATCAGTCTCATTCATGTCCGTGAGAAAAAATTATAAACACATGAGACAGCACAGAGGCGAAGATTCAAATACAAGAAAGATCTTCTTGGCTCAAGCGGTTTAACAGGGCTTTGAGTTGCAGACAGCTATATAAAGATAAATCATCACAGCTGTGACTGAACATGAAAAGTGGTTGATGCCCAGATCGTTCAGGTTTGTGATACACAGACAACCAACACAAGGCCATACTCACCAGGAAACAGTTTGTGGCAGTCATCGTGTTCTTACTGTACTCCACAAAATTGGTTCTAAATAGTACCAACAAAGGGTTCTTTGGCTGATAGCAATAGCAGAACCCTTTGTGGTGCTATAAAGAAACCTTTTATTATCAGACGACAGGAGAGCTTTCAATGTATTTTTATTCATTTGTTAATTTATTCTAAATATATTTTATCTAAACGGTAAAACATCTTAACAATTTTAAGATGTTTTACCGTTTATAAAAAATAAGGAAGACTTGTAAATCAAGTCATATTTTTATTTCCTTCTGCTCACATCATTAAATATCATGCAATATTTTAATTATAAATACCTACCTTATTACAAGTTCATTGCACAATTTTGCATTGTTGCAAAGCAACTTTACAGAATGAAACAGAGCCCTAAACACAGACAGGAAAAAATGTAAGAAATAAGTTTAAACACTTTATAAAACTGTTTCATACTTAATAGGCAGTTAAGCAGAAACTAATGCAGAACAAATGGTCAGTGCTGCTTTAACACTGTAGTCATAACTGATAACTAATAAGGAAGAAAGATGAACTAATCAGCAGGTAACAGCATACTAATGTTTAAAGTAAGTTACAATTAGACACTTATTTAATAGTTGTTAATAACAAACTACATGCTGTATTTCTCCTGCAGAAATATACAATAACTAATTTAAAATAACTATCCATTAACATATGGTAAGACCATAATTATTAAAAAGTTACCATGGCTTTCAGTTTATAATACTGTTCGGATCATAATTAATAACTTAATACTGATATGGTAACACCTGAGTAATCACTAAAAAGTTATCATGATTTTCACAGAATACTTCCATAATAAGAACAGATTTGTATATTTTTTATAATGAGTTACCAATAAATTCTTAATTTGGTAATAATGACAACACAGCTTTAGCTATTGTCCACCAGATTCATAATAAGCACATTATGAATTTATTAATGACTTTTAATTAAGTAATAAGTAAATAATTGTTACTTCCCTTAAACATCAATATGCTGTTACCTGCTGATTAGTTCATCTTTCTTCCTTATTAGTTATCAGTTATGACTACAGTGCTGATGCAGTACTAACCATTTGTTTTGCATTAGTTTCTGCATAACTACCCATTAAATATGAACCCGTGATATAAAGTGTTACAAAATAAGTTCTAGCACATTTTAGCACAAAAGCAGTAGAAATGTAAGAAAAAAGTTTACTGTATATGTAACCAGGAAGTTAACTAATAATAATATTATTATAAAAATATTCCATCTAATCTTGTTTGCCGTTTTGAGTGTCAGACACTTCCATTGTTTTCTTGTGTTATAATGCTTTTGAGTTTCTAAACAGACAGGCTTTAACGAGCGCGTGAAGAGATCGCGCTCACGAGGAGAGGAGAGAGATGATTAAGAGTCAGCGCTGATGAGACACTCGTTCCACTTCTCGGGTTTGTGTTCCGAGGTCTCCAAAGTTGCAACAGCATAAAGACTTAAAGACTTTCCAACAGACTGCTACACCAAAATGTCTCACACATCAACTTAGTAAATAAAAATACACTAAAAGGAATGTCATTATATTCTAAATTTATTTATTTTATTTATTTATTTTAATGTATTGTTTTATGGCAACGTGCATCGATGGTGAGGGAATGTTTAATTATTTAGAACAGGGCAGGAATTAGTTAGGATGCCCCGCCGATGTCGATCCGTGTGTTATCAATAGTTGTTAAGTTATCTCGTTGTTGAACTATGGTGTTGGACTTGGTATGATTTTGCCATATGTGGGAAACAGCTCACCAAACCCATCAGGGGTTAAATTTATTTCGTACAGAAGACGACAAACTCTATACACCGCTGAAATTAGAAGGTGTGTATTCGACCATAAACAGTCAAACCACTGAACCTCCGTCAATGAGAAAGCAGTTTGCATTACTGCGGTGTCTGATGATTGTGTGACTTCAGGAATTATCACATCAGTGAATTCCCGTGAACCGCGAGACATAAACGATCCGGGTTTGATGATGATAGAACACATGTTTGTACTCGTGTTCTGGCTCGTGTTCTCCTCGGTCATTCTGTCGCTTGTTTTCTCGTTCGTGATGTTTAGTTTGTTGTTTTTATCGCGTTTTCGTCCGTAGTTCAACATCAATTGAGTCAGAAAACACATTGTGTTTTTATCTATAATTTAATAGTGTTAACTAATGCATTGTCACTCAGGTAAAAACATATTCAAACGAATACATCGTATTTTAATGTGTCAATTTAATGATTTAGAACCGGCAGGAATTAGTTAAGCATGGCCAGACGATGTCGATCCATTTGTCATCAATAGAGTAGAAGTTATAGCGCTAGGATGTTGTTGAACCATGTATTGGTTATGTGGAAAACAGCTCACCCAACGCATCACGGGTTAATTTAATTTCGTAGAGAAGACGACCAACTCGATACACCGCTGAAAATAGAAGATGTGTTTTCGACCAGACGCGGGCAAACCACTGCCGAACCGGCGTCAGAGCAGTTTGCATTACTGCGGTGACTGACGCTTGTGTGACTTCAGGAATCATCACCTCAGTGAATTCCCGTGATCCGCACATGATGATGGATCAAGATTTGTAGATGGTAATAGAACACGTGTTTATACTCGTGTGGCGGCTTGAGTTCTCCTCGGTGATTTTGTCGCTTGATTTCTCGTTCACGTGGAGTCTCGTGCGAGACTCTATCGGTAGTTAGTTTGCGTCCTTGAGCGAGTTAGCGTACTTGACTCCCCTTCTGGCTTGAACAAAGTCAAGCAAAGAGCTTTCGTCTGAGGAGAATTTATTCCATAAAGAGAGGGCGTGGCGTGTCAAAACAGATGTCAGATAGTAATTGGCCAGGTAAATCTCAGGTGAGATGACGTCAACACTAGAAACTTCTGACTGGGGATTTCCAGCATCATCACTTTCACTTTCATCAGATTTTGCAATGGTGTCGTGATTGGGTAGGGGGGATAACTTAAGTTTAGGGGTTGGGTTGGAGGACGGCGTTGTCCTGCTTTGTATGGATGTGGCAAAATCTGACAGGGTAACACAAATCAACGGCGGAGGAAGTCAGTGACCTGATGAGACAATTCGTTGGGGGAGTTCGTTACACTCTTTGTTCCTCGAGGTCTTCAAAGTTTCCACAGCACGTCCACTCACACTTCCAGTCCAATAAACGACACAAACATCGAGTAAAAAAACATAGTGTGTTTTATGTATAATTTAATAGTGTTTGCGTATGCATTGTCACTCAGGTAAAAACACATTAAAACGAGTTTTAATGTATCAATTTATTTGATAAAGCAACGTGCATCGATGGTGAGGGAATGTTTAATTATTTAGAACAGGGCCGGAATTAGTTAAGCATGCCCAGCTGATGTCGATCCGTGTGTTATCAATAGTTGTTAAGTTATCTCGTTGTTGAACTATGGTGTTGGACTTGGTATGATTTTGCCATATGTGGGAAACAGCTCACCAAACCCATCAGGGGTTAAATTTATTTCGTACAGAAGACGACAAACTCTATACACCGCTGAAATTAGAAGGTGTGTATTCGACCATAAACAGTCAAACCACTGAACCTCCGTCAATGAGAAAGCAGTTTGCATTACTGCGGTGTCTGATGATTGTGTGACTTCAGGAATTATCACATCAGTGAATTCCCGTGAACCGCGAGACATAAACGATCCGGGTTTGATGATGATAGAACACATGTTTGTACTCGTGTTCTGGCTCGTGTTCTCCTCGGTCATTCTGTCGCTTGTTTTCTCGTTCGTGATGTTTAGTTTGTTGTTTTTATCGCGTTTTCGTCCGTAGTTCAACATCAATTGAGTAAGAAAACACATTGTGTTTTTATCTATAATTTAATAGTATTAGCTAAATCATTGTCACTCAGGTAAAAACATATTCAAACGAATACATCGTATTTTAATGTATCAATTTAATGATTTAGAACAGGCAGGAATTAGTTAAGCATGGCCAGACGATGTCGATCCATTTGTCATCAATAGAGTAGAAGTTATAGCGCTAGGATGTTGTTGAACCATGTATTGGTTATGTGGAAAACAGCTCACCCAACGCATCACGGGTTAATTTAATTTCGTACAGAAGACGACCAACTCGATACACCGCTGAAAATAGAAGATGTGTTTTCGACCAAACGCGGGCAAACCACTGCCGAACCGGCGTCAGAGCAGTTTGCATTACTGCGGTGACTGACGCTTGTGTGACTTCAGGAATCATCACCTCAGTGAATTCCCGTGATCCGCGTGTCATGATAAACGATTCGGGTGGTTTGTAGATGATGATAATAGAACACATGTTTGTACTCGTGTGGTGGCTTGTGTTCTCCTCGGTGGTTTTGTCTCTTGATTTCTCGTTCGCTTGGAGTCTCGTGCGAGGCACGTTCGCGACGTGGAGGCTCGTGCGAGTCACGATCGCAACGTGGAGTCTCGTGCGAGTCACGATCGCAACTTGGAGTCTCGTGCGAGGCACGTCCGCAACGTGGAGTCTCTTGCAAGTCAAGTTCCCAACTTGTACGAGCGAGAAACTTTCGTCGATCGCTCAATGCGTGCGTGGTGCGTGCGTGGGTCAGTCGGTCCCTTCGGCTTGAGCTTAGTCAAGCAAAGAAGCTCTAGTCTGAGGTGAATTTATACCAAAAAGAGTGGGCGTGTCAAAACAGATGTCAGATAGTAATTGGCCAGGTAAATCTCAGGTGATATGATGTCAAAGCTAGAACCTTCTGACTGGGGATTTCCAACATCATCACTTTTTCTATTGTGTATACAGTATTTTAAAGGTCATTCTAATATAGACATTAAACAATAAAACATAAATCTTCTCAGAGGTTTCAGACGTCTGTAACTGAAATAATTACATTTGACCACAGGTTCTCTATATGGGATTGAAATCTGGGGAGTTGCTTTTTCTGCAATTATTTAAAATGCATTTGATCACTCTGCATTATAATCTTTAAACCGTGTGAATGAACACCACGACAGTTTGAGCAGAAATGAAGCATTAATGTCAGTGCCAATACTTTTGGCCATGTCCGTATGCTACATAAAAGGGTTATTCGATAAACAGATTTCTTTAGATCATGCTATACAAGTGTGAGCATGACATGTAAAGTATTTTTCCATGTTCTGGGTTGTGTTGTGTTTGTTGGGTGTAGCACAACATATAAATCACTGCCAGATTAATCCTTTGTTGGATAAAGACACAAGAGATCTAATTTTTACACAAAAACGAAATTCTGTCCTGATTTACTCTCCCTCAAATTGTTTCTAACCTGTATATGTTTCTTTGTTGTGACGAACACAAAGGAAGATATTTGGAAGAATGTCAGTAACCAAACTGTTTTTTTTAGAAAAATCATTTTGATACTTCCACAAAAACCATTCTCTTCTCTAGAGGGCCTCGCACAGCAAGGTCGCACAGGGCCTCGTACCCCCCTTGCGTAGGCCCTGCCCTGAAGACATTTAGAAACAAGCAGAAGTTTCATCTATACAACATGTATTTCAAATCATTTCAGAAAAGCCTGCCAAGTGACCTCATGCTTAATATGTGTGTGTTGTTTACAGGTTCCCACAACTCTTAAAGGTACGGCATGCAAAAACGTGTGATTGGAATGGGCTCTATGCACACATGACCCTCGGCAGTTTTACAAAACATACAAACCTGAGTATTTACTCCCATGTATAATTTTTTGGAGGATCTATTGACAGAAATGCAATATAATATACATAACAATGTTTTCAGAGGTGTATTAAGAACTTACATGATGAAGCATCATGTTTTTATTTCCTTAGAAGGAGCTGTTTCTATCTATATTCTTCTTCTTCCTCTTTTTGGACATCTTTGATTTGTGCAGCCACCGCATCAAAGGATAGGGGTGAGGGGTGGAGTGGGCTGTTGGTTGCAATTTCTCAACCTCACTGCTAGATGCCACTAAAATCTCTACATTAAATTTAATCTTATTTGTTCTTACACTCTGTTTGTTTAAATGAAATTAAAAAACAAACCCAAGATTTTGATTTGTCTCAAACCTGCGGGTCTAACCTTTTGTCAAACCATTCAGAAGAATCATCAACTTTATCATTTGTTTTACATATCAATATTAATGATTTATTGTAAAATGGTCATTGTATTTATTAGTAACATTATCCATTAATGATATTAAATACTTTAAATGTTTCTAAATCCAGACGTTACTTCCAGGGTTCGTTGTGGGAAACATCCTAAATCCAACGTGTCTTGAACGCAGCATATGCAGCACAGAACTGATGCAATACCCTTAACTGACCTGACCACAGCTTTATTTTCATAATCAGTCTCATTCATGTCCATGATAAATTTTTAAAACACATGAGACAGCACAGAGGTGAAGATTCAAATACAAGAAAGATCTTCTTGGCTCAAGCGGTTTAACAGGGCTTTGAGTTGCAGACAGCTATATAAAGATAAATCATCACAGCTGTGACTGAACATGAAAAGTCGTTGATGCCCAGATCGTTCAGGTTTGTGATACACAGACAACCAACACAACTCTAGGTTCATGAAACAAAAACCTTAAGATTTTCAGAACCCAGGCTTCCAGAAGAACAGTGTGATCGACCAAGGCCATACTCACCAGGAAACAGTTTGTGGCAGTCATCGTGTTCTTACTGTACCCCACAAAATTGGTTCTAAATAGTACCAACAAAGGGTTCTTTGGCTGATAGCAATAGCAGAACCCTTTTTGGTGCTATAAAGAACCCTTTTATTATCAGACGACAGGAGAGCTTTCAATGTATTTTTATTCATTTGTTTATTTACCAATTTTAAGGTGTTTTACCGTTTATAAAAAATAAGGAAGACTTGTAAATCAAGTCATACTTTTATTTCTTTCTGCTCACATCATTAAATATCATGCAATATTTAAATAATAAATACCTTATTACAAGTTCCTTTCACAATTTTGCATTGTTGCAATGCAACTTTACAGAATAAAGCCCTAAATAGAGACAGGAAAAATGTAAGAAATAAGTTTAAACACTTTATAAAACTGTTTCATACTTAATAGGCAGTTAAGCAGAAGCTAATGCAGAACAAATGGTCAGTGCTGCTTTAACACTGTAGTCATAACTGATAACTAATAAGGAAGAAAGATGAACTAATCAGCAGGTAACAGCATACTAATGTTTAAAGTAAGTTACAATTAGACACTTATTTAATAGTTGTTAATAACAAACTACATATGTCTCCTGCAGAAATATACAATAACTAATTTAAAATAACTATCCATTAACATATGGTAAGACCATAATTATTAAATAGTTACCATGGCTTTCAGTTTATAATACTGTTTGGATCATAATTAATAACTTAATACTGATATGGTAACACCTGAGTAATCACTAAAAAGTTATCATGATTTTCACAGAATACTTCCATAATAAGAACAGATTTGTATATTTTTGTATAATTTATAATGAGTAACCAATAAATTCTTCATAGTTAATAATGAAAACACAGCTTCAGCTATTGTCCACCAGATTCATAATAAGCACATTATGAATTTATTAATGACTTTTAATTAAGTAATAAGTAAATAATTGTTACTTCCCTTAAACATCAATATGCTGTTACCTGCTGATTAGTTCATCTTTCTTCCTTATTAGTTATCAGTTATGACTACAGTGCTGATGCAGTACTAACCATTTGTTTTGCATTAGTTTCTGCATAACTACCCATTAAATATGAACCCGTGATATAAAGTGTTACAAAATAAGTTCAAGCACATTTTAGCACAAAAGCAGTAGAAATGTAAGAAAAAAGTTTACTGTATATGTAACCAGGAAGTTAACTAATAATAATATTATTATAAAAATATTCCATCTAATCTTGTTTGCCGTTTTGAGTTTCAGACACTTCCATTGTTTTCTTGTGTCATAATGCTTTTGAGTTTCTAAACAGACAGGCTTTAACGAGCGCGTGAAGAGATCGCGCTCACGAGGAGAGGAGAGAGATGATTAAAATGTAATGGTGTGTGCTTATGCACTATGTAACCGGTCGGTCACTCAGGTAAAAACATATTAAAACGAATAAACCGTATTTTAATGTATCGTTTTATAGCAACGTGCATCGATGGTGAGGGAATGTTTAATTATTTAGAACAGGGCCGGAATTAGTTAAGCATGCCCAGCTGATGTCGATCCGTGTGTTATCAATAGTTGTTAAGTTATCTCGTTGTTGAACTATGGTGTTGGACTTGGTATGATTTTGCCATATGTGGGAAACAGCTCACCAAACCCATCAGGGGTTAAATTTATTTCGTACAGAAGACGACAAACTCTATACACCGCTGAAATTAGAAGGTGTGTATTCGACCATAAACAGTCAAACCACTGAACCTCCGTCAATGAGAAAGCAGTTTGCATTACTGCGGTGTCTGATGATTGTGTGACTTCAGGAATTATCACATCAGTGAATTCCCGTGAACCGCGAGACATAAACGATCCGGGTTTGATGATGATAGAACACATGTTTGTACTCGTGTTCTGGCTCGTGTTCTCCTCGGTCATTCTGTCGCTTGTTTTCTCGTTCGTGATGTTTAGTTTGTTGTTTTTATCGCGTTTTCGTCCGTAGTTCAACATCAATTGAGTCAGAAAACACATTGTGTTTTTATCTATAATTTAATAGTGTTGGCTAAATCATTGTCACTCAGGTAAAAACATATTCAAACGAATACATCGTATTTTAATGTATCAATTTAATGATTTAGAACAGGGCAGGAATTAGTTAAGCAAGGCAAGACGATGTCGATCCATTTGTCATCAATAGAGTAGAAGTTATAGCGCTAGGATGTTGTTGAACCATGTATTGGTTATGTGGAAAACAGCTCACCCAACGCATCACGGGTTAATTTAATTTCGTAGAGAAGACGACCAACTCGATACACCGCTGAAAATAGAAGATGTGTTTTCGACCAGACGCGGGCAAACCACTGCCGAACCGGCGTCAGAGCAGTTTGCATTACTGCGGTGACTGACGCTTGTGTGACTTCAGGAATCATCACCTCAGTGAATTCCCGTGATCCGCACATGATGATGGATCAAGATTTGTAGATGGTAATAGAACACGTGTTTATACTCGTGTGGCGGCTTGAGTTCTCCTCGGTGATTTTGTCGCTTGATTTCTCGTTCACGTGGAGTCTCGTGCGAGACTCTATCGGTAGTTAGTTTGCGTCCTTCAGCGAGTTTGCGTGCTTGACTCCCCTTCTGGCTTAAACAAAGTCAAGCGAAGAGCTCTGGTCTGAGGTGAATTTATACCATAAAGAGAGGGCGTGGCGTGTCAAAACAGATGTCAGATAGTAGTTGGCCAGGTAAATCTCAGGTGATATGATGTCAAAGCTAGAACCTTCTGACTGGGGATTTCCAACATCATCACTTTCATTTTCCTCAAACGCATTCCCAGCTAACACACGACGTGTTCATTTTTGGTAATTTCACGACTTACAAGCTGACAACGTAGCTGGGACATCCCATGCACGTATTTTCATTATCATTAAATGACCGATTACAAGACAACCAAGGACGGTCCTGTTACGTAAAACATTCGTACTATTTTGGTAATGACCTACAGGTAAAGTGAATACCACGTTGCGGGCACGTAATGTCATCACTAATCATTTTTTGGGATTTACATTAATGGTTTACATGCCGTTTACTTTTTAAATATGCGTTTTTATTACGTTTTTAGTCAGGATATTGTACATCTTTTGATTAAATAAGCCAAGCGACATTTAACACGCCACATGCAGGCAACTCTCTGTTGTGGGAACAGTGCGCGCCTCCTGCACACTCAAGTTCATAACTGGCACGCGCCTCTTGCGCCCTCAAGTTCATAACAGCGCAGCAGAGCTGCATCCAACAGGAGTAACGTTACTATTGTGTCTTCTGTGAGTGTTTTAGCTGCTGTACCACATGAATCTAATTGGGGCAACCTTTGCTTTTTTTATTCTTCACACAGAGACATTAAAAATCTTGACAGGACCATGAACAACAAAATCACAAAAACATGAAATGTTTGAACTTTCAAATAATGGCAAAAATATTAAGAATTCATGAATTGTTAAAAAATTTGTACATCATGCCATGATAAAATAAGAATTCACATGCACAATATTGAAGTTAAAGCAGGCATCTGACATGCGAAAACAAAGTTTCGAAAACTCTAGTCATTTATAAATAGATTACTCATCCTATTACTCCTCCTCTTCGTTCTGTTGTCTTGTAGTTTTTCAAATTTCAATATCTTTAAAAATGTGTCTCAGAAATATGCATCTTTGTTCTGTTGTCTTGCAGTTTCTAAAAAGTTTCAATATCTTTAAAATGTGTCTCTGAAATATGAATCTTTGTTCAGTTGTCTTGTTATTCAAAAGTTTCATTATCTTTTAAATGTGTCTCTGAAATATGCATCTTCGTTCTGTTGTCTTGTAGTTTTTATAAAGTTTCAATATCTTGAAAAATGTATGTATAAATGTATAGGATAAAGCAACGTAAGTCGCTTTGGATAATAGCGTCTGCCAAATGCCTAAAATGTAAAATTGTAAATATATATTCAGGATCTGTAAATGTATACATTTACTTTACGGTTGTTTTACGGTGTTAAAGTCTCACTTCATGGAGTTTTCAAAATTATTCTCTTTCATGATGAACACGTCATTCACTGTGTTCGTGATGAAAACATATATAAATGGAAAAAATATGTTTCAAGTTTTCAAGTCGATTTGCAAATCTCTCCTAATCAAGGTACAGAACTTGGGTGTGGGGCATAACAGTACAATATTGGAACAAAATGAGTTAAATTGTAAAGGTGAAGGCTCTCTATACACAATTGTGTTTGGTTCAGTACAGGCCAATTAATCATAACATATAATAAAACAAATGTTATCTTACGATGCAGGAATCTTTTCTTTCAGATTTCTGACAAACTGTAATAAACAAAACAAAATGATCTGTAAGGTCCAGTCCAGCCACAGTCACGACACATTTGCAAAACAAAGCTTAAGTACACAAATGAAGCAAACAAAGACTTTCCATCAGATACATAAAATTCACTTTGTTTTGATTCTATTCAGAATGATTCAGAAATAATCTCTCAGAATTGACACTTTGATGCTTAGTTTTTGCGGGATGAACATATTCAGATTATTGATCATAATCATATTCAGATGGAACAAAACATTTTTGCTGGGTTTCAGGGTTAAGTCCTCATTGAGAGGATCACAGGTCCAGTTTTGGGTTGGACATTTCACTAAATAAGCATGCGTACATGTGGAGAACTATTGTAGACATTTAATAAATTCAGTTTTATAGAACATGCATTTCAAAACTAACATTACAAACAAGCGTTCAAAAAGAATTGTTCTACAGCACAACCAAGTAACATAAAACATAAGCAGAAAAAAACACTTTGATTGGTCAGATGTCATTGAACCCACAGATTAAAAACATTGTGTTACTCTTATCAACAATCAACAGTCACATACAGTAATATTAAACATTTCAACTTCTTAAATCTCTCTCTTACCTAAAATCTGTGAACAAATAAACAAAAGTCAATCGAAACTTGATTCAAACAAGATTTATCCTTTTGTCCACATTAGTTCTGATGCTGATATAATAAATTAATGCAAACACATACACTCACAAGAGACTCCAGTGAAGATGTCAGGACTGGTCTGACTGTGTTGAGGTGAGACTGACTTGCACGTTCTGCATTGTTTTGTTTCAAATTGCAGCGATAATAAGCCACCACTGAGAAGTATAACTTTATTTAAAACAAAGCTCAATTCGTTTCCTGTTGGCGCGTGTAAAACTGTATGTGAGTTTTCAAAAAGACAACAACTATTTTATGTTGCCTATGTAAATTATTATTTAAATCTTAACCCCAACTTTAACTCTGTGTTAAAAAAGAAAGAATAAATCACACAATGATCTTAATCTCTGTTTTACTCTATTGTTGATCAGTGGTCAACTGGTAAATGATTATAAAATAATAATGACAACAACAATCTAACAATTTATTTAAAACAATATTATGAGCTTAAAAACCTATTCAAGATCACCTGTGTGAAGTCAGTTCCACAACAAGCTTTTTCCAGTTCCTAAAATGTTGCATTTGTGATTATACGAAATGGTACATGCGTCTTTTTTCTTTACTGCTCACTTGTCAAATATAAAGAAACAATATAATACTTCTTCAATTCTTTGCCATTATAAATATGAATTTTAGCCATTTGTCTGTGTCCTGGATCACCTTTTTCTTTATGGTGGAGTATTGATAATATTTTGTGTTTATTTTTGTGCATTTCTGACATCTTCGGTGTTGATTCTCAGGCTAGCCCTAGTGAGTCCACATTAGAGGAGAGTGGAGAGGAGACAGGGCTTGAAGATACAGGAGAGGAATGTGAAGAAGAGAGAGGAACTGATGAGAGTAGACAGGGGCAAGAAAAGAAGGAAGACAGAGGGGTAGATAAAACACGTGATGGAGGAGAGAATAAGGCACATGATTAGTTATTGTACCCTGGGTTTATCGAAGTTTTCTTTTGTTTTTAAAGTTATTGTCATTTATGTTTATTGCTATAACAAACTATAAAAATGAAGTGTTTAGATTTTATTTTAAATATCCTATGTGTTTCGACCTAAAAACGTCAAAGTCCCAAGTACCACCAATTTTGTAAAGAAGTTTGAGCTTGATAGATCACACGATGCGTCTTCTGTGAGTGTTTTAGCTGCAGTACCACAATTATCCAATAAAGGGCAACTTTTGCTTTTGATCTGACATTGGACATTACAACACACATTGAGATTCTTATTTTAATTTTTTTTATTGTTCACACGAAGAGACAATGAAAATCTTGACAGGAGCATGAACAACATAATGAATAAACATGAAATGTATGAGCTTTTAAATAATGGTAAAAGTATTAAGAATTTATGAACTGTTAAACATTTTGTACATCTTGCCATGATAAAATAAGAATTCACATGCAAAATATTGAAGTTAAAGCAGGCATCTGACAGGCAGAAACAAACTTTCAAAAACTCTTGTCATATATATAGATTACTCCTATTACTCCTCCTCTTCGTTCTTTTGTCTTTTAGTTTTTGAAAAGTTTGAACATCTTTCCAAATTGTGTCTCAGAAATATTCATCTTCGTTCTTTTGTCTTTTAGTTTTTAAAAAGTTTGAACATCTTTCCAAATTGTGTCTCAGAAATATTCATCTTCGTTCTTTTGTCTTTTAGTTTTTAAAAAGTTTGAACATCTTTCCAAATTGTGTCTCAGAAATATTCATCTTCGTTCTTTTGTCTTTTAGTTTTTAAAAAGTTTGAACATCTTTCCAAATTGTGTCTCAGAAATATTCATCTTCGTTCTTTTGTCTTTTAGTTTTTAAAAAGTTTGAATATCTTTCAAACGTGTATTAGAAATATTTATCTTCGCTCTTTTGTCTTTTAGTCTTTGAAAAGTTTGAACATCTTTCCAAATTGTGTCTCAGAAATATTCATCTTCGTTCTTTTGTCTTTTAGTTTTTGAAAAGTTGGAACATCTTTCCAAATTGTGTCTCAGAAATATTCATCTTCGTTCTTTTGTCTTTTAGTTTTTAAAAAGTTTGAACATCTTTCCAAATTGTGTCTCAGAAATATTCATCTTCGTTCTTTTGTCTTTTAGTTTTTAAAAAGTTTGAACATCTTTCCAAATTGTGTCTCAGAAATATTCATCTTCGTTCTTTTGTCTTTTAGTTTGTGAAAATTTTGAATATCTTTCAAACGTGTATCAGAAATATAAATCTTCGTTCTTTTGTCTTTTAGTTTTTGAAAAGTTTGAACATCTTTCAAACGTGTATCAGAAATATAAATCTTCGTTCTTTTGTCTTTTAGTTTTTAAAAAGTTTGAACATCTTTCCAAATTGTGTCTCAGAAATATTCATCTTCGTTCTTTTGTCTTTTAGTTTTTAAAAAGTTTGAATATCTTTCAAACGTGTATTAGAAATATTTATCTTCGCTCTTTTGTCTTTTAGTCTTTGAAAAGTTTGAACATCTTTCCAAATTGTGTCTCAGAAATATTCATCTTCGTTCTTTTGTCTTTTAGTTTTTGAAAAGTTGGAACATCTTTCCAAATTGTGTCTCAGAAATATTCATCTTCGTTCTTTTGTCTTTTAGTTTTTAAAAAGTTTGAACATCTTTCCAAATTGTGTCTCAGAAATATTCATCTTCGTTCTTTTGTCTTTTAGTTTTTAAAAAGTTTGAACAACTTTCCAAATTGTGTCTCAGAAATATTCATCTTCGTTCTTTTGTCTTTTAGTTTTTAAAAAGTTTGAATATCTTTCAAACGTGTATTAGAAATATTTATCTTCGCTCTTTTGTCTTTTAGTCTTTGAAAAGTTTGAACATCTTTCCAAATTGTGTCTCAGAAATATTCATCTTCGTTCTTTTGTCTTTTAGTTTTTGAAAAGTTGGAACATCTTTCCAAATTGTGTCTCAGAAATATTCATCTTCGTTCTTTTGTCTTTTAGTTTTTAAAAAGTTTGAACATCTTTCCAAATTGTGTCTCAGAAATATTCATCTTCGTTCTTTTGTCTTTTAGTTTTTAAAAAGTTTGAACATCTTTCCAAATTGTGTCTCAGAAATATTCATCTTCGTTCTTTTGTCTTTTAGTTTGTGAAAATTTTGAATATCTTTCAAACGTGTATCAGAAATATAAATCTTCGTTCTTTTGTCTTTTAGTTTTTGAAAAGTTTGAACATCTTTCAAACGTGTATCAGAAATATAAATCTTCGTTCTTTTGTCTTTTAGTTTTTAAAAAGTTTGAACATCTTTCCAAATTGTGTCTCAGAAATATTCATCTTCGTTCTTTTGTCTTTTAGTTTTTGAAAAGTTTGAACATCTTTCCAAATTGTGTCTCAGAAATATTCATCTTCGTTCTTTTGTCTTTTAGTTTTTAAAAAGTTTGAATATCTTTCAAACGTGTATCAGAAATATAAATCTTCGTTCTTTTGTCTTGTAGTTTGTGAAAATTTTGAATATCTTTCAAACTTGTATCAGAAATATAAATCTTCGTTCTTTTGTCCAGACTTTTTAAAAACTGTAAACATCTTTCAAATGATTCACTGTTGAATAAATCTTATGTACACCTGAAGCAATCTGATGTACACCTGAACAAAGCTGGTATACATGAGACCACACACATCTCACAGGAGTGAACCAAAGCTGAAGCCGAGCAGATAAAGTATTCTCATTTACCGCTGTGTCTGATTCAGCCGTGTCAGGCGTCTGTATATGAATTGCTGTGGATTCAAGTGAACCGTGAGACATCTTGAAGAATGATTCGGACTTCCAGACAATATGACTTGACACCTGGCAGCTTTTCACTGATTCTGTTAGAGAAAAGTGTGTGTTCGTTTTCTTCTCTAGTGGATTTTAAAATCTCTTTCTTCGCAGACTGGAGACTGAAATGGGGAAAGTGCAAGTAACAGGTCAATTTATATCATTTGAAGGAGGTGTGTCTAATCGGGTGTCAGATGTTCATTGGCCAGATATCCATCCAATGAACAGTCTTCAGGACACTCAGGCGATATCTTTAGACTGTACATTGAATTATATTTTATATTGTCATTGGTGTTAGAAGCTTCTAGTACAGAAATTCAACACAAAGAAACATCATTGTGTGTGCAAGCACACTTGGCAATAAAGCTCTTCTGATTCTGATATGATGTCAAATTGTAGAACATTCTAGTAGGAATTTGCAGACCATCAAATTTACTTCAATTTACATTTAGCGAACATTCAAGAGATATTTGTATTTCCTCCGCACAGAATATTTGTTTTTACTGCCTACATTTCATTTTATATTAAATGTTGTTTGAGTCACACATCACTGCCAGATATAGAATGCAACTTTACTTAATTTAAAATAAAATAAAACAAAATATGTTTATCATCTTTTCAGGAAACAATAGCAAGGTCATCATATCACATTCTGGTATAGACAGATTAAACAGGACGGGTGTTATGGGTCATACATACAAGCACGTCACTCTGTTAGGGAATTTGAGAGGAAAATAAATGTCATCAAAACATTCAGAGGAGGAAAAAAGGGGAAATTAAAAGTATTTTGCTAAATGCCATTTACATACAATCTTGTGACAAATTTGACCTTACAGTGTCCACCCCAATGTCTTTGCTATACTGGTGATTCAGATGTATTTAATTATATATATATATTCAGGATCTGGAAATGTATACATTTACTTTACGGTTGTTTTACGGTGTTAAAGTCTCACTTCATGGAGTTTTCAAAATGATTCTCTTTCATGATGAACACGTCATTCACTGTGTTCGTGATGAAAAAATATATAAATGGAAAAAAATGTTTCAAGTTTTCAAGTCGATTTGCAAATCTCTCCTAATCAAGGTACAGAACTTGGGTGTGGGGCATAACAGTACAATATTGGAACAAAATGAGTTAAATTGTAAAGGTGAAGGCTCTCTATACACAATTGTGTTTGGTTCAGTACAGGCCAATTAATCATAACATATAATAAAACAAATGTTATCTTACGATGCAGGAATCTTTTCTTTCAGATTTCTGACAAACTGTAATAAACAAAACAAAATGATCTGTAAGGTCCAGTCCAGCCACAGTCACGACACATTTGCAAAACAAAGCTTAAGTACACAAATGAAGCAAACAAAGACTTTCCATCAGATACATAAAATTCACTTTGTTTTGATTCTATTCAGAATGATTCAGAAATAATCTCTCAGAATTGACACTTTGATGCTTAGTTTTTGCGGGATGAACATATTCAGAGTTTTGATCATAATCATATTCAGATGGAACAAAACATTTTTGCTGGGTTTCAGGGTTAAGTCCTCATTGAGAGGATCGCAGGTCCAGTTTTGGGTTGGACATTTCACTAAATAAGCACGCGTACATGTGGAGAACTATTGTAGACATTTAATAAATTCAGTTTTATAGAACATGCATTTCAAAACTAACATTACAAACAAGCGTTCAAAAAGAATTGTTCTACAGCACAACCAAGTAACATAAAACATAAGCAGAAAAAAACACTTTGATTGGTCAGATGTCATTGAACCCACAGATTAAAAACATTGTGTTACTCTTATCAACAATCAACAGTCACATACAGTAATATTAAACATTTCAACTTCTTAAATCTCTCTCTTACCTAAAATCTGTGAACAAATAAACAAAAGTCAATCGAAACTTGATTCAAACAAGATTTATCCTTTTGTCCACATTAGTTCTGATGCTGATATAATAAATTAATGCAAACACATACACTCACAAGAGACTCCAGTGAAGATGTCAGGACTGGTCTGACTGTGTTGAGGTGAGACTGACTTGCACGTTCTGCATTGTTTTGTTTCAAATTGCAGCGATAATAAGCCACCACTGAGAAGTATAACTTTATTTAAAACAAAGCTCAATTCGTTTCCTGTTGGCGCGTGTAAAACTGTATGTGAGTTTTCAAAAAGACAACAACTATTTTATGTTGCCTATGTAAATTATTATTTAAATCTTAACCCCAACTTTAACTCTGTGTTAAAAAAGAAAGAATAAATCACACAATGATCTTAATCTCTGTTTTACTCTATTGTTGATCAGTGGTCAACTGGTAAATGATTATAAAATAATAATGACAACAACAATCTAACAATTTATTTAAAACAATATTATGAGCTTAAAAACCTATTCAAGATCACCTGTGTGAAGTCAGTTCCACAACAAGCTTTTTCCAGTTCCTAAAATGTTGCATTTGTGATTATACGAAATGGTACATGCGTCTTTTTTCTTTACTGCTCACTTGTCAAATATAAAGAAACAATATAATACTTCTTCAATTCTTTGCCATTATAAATATGAATTTTAGCCATTTGTCTGTGTCCTGGATCACCTTTTTCTTTATGGTGGAGTATTGATAATATTTTGTGTTTATTTTTGTGCATTTCTGACATCTTCGGTGTTGATTCTCAGGCTAGCCCTAGTGAGTCCACATTAGAGGAGAGTGGAGAGGAGACAGGGCTTGAAGATACAGGAGAGGAATGTGAAGAAGAGAGAGGAACTGATGAGAGTAGACAGGGGCAAGAAAAGAAGGAAGACAGAGGGGTAGATAAAACACGTGATGGAGGAGAGAATAAGGCACATGATTAGTTATTGTACCCTGGGTTTATCGAAGTTTTCTTTTGTTTTTAAAGTTATTGTCATTTATGTTTATTGCTATAACAAACTATAAAAATGAAGTGTTTAGATTTTATTTTAAATATCCTATGTGTTTCGACCTAAAAACGTCAAAGTCCCAAGTACCACCAATTTTGTAAAGAAGTTTGAGCTTGATAGATCACACGATGCGTCTTCTGTGAGTGTTTTAGCTGCAGTACCACAATTATCCAATAAAGGGCAACTTTTGCTTTTGATCTGACATTGGACATTACAACACACATTGAGATTCTTATTTTAATTTTTTTTATTGTTCACACGAAGAGACAATGAAAATCTTGACAGGAGCATGAACAACATAATGAATAAACATGAAATGTATGAGCTTTTAAATAATGGTAAAAGTATTAAGAATTTATGAACTGTTAAACATTTTGTACATCTTGCCATGATAAAATAAGAATTCACATGCAAAATATTGAAGTTAAAGCAGGCATCTGACAGGCAGAAACAAACTTTCAAAATCTCTTGTCATATATATAGATTACTCCTATTACTCCTCCTCTTCGTTCTTTTGTCTTTTAGTTTTTGAAAAGTTTGAACATCTTTCCAAATTGTGTCTCAGAAATATTCATCTTCGTTCTTTTGTCTTTTAGTTTTTAAAAAGTTTGAACATCTTTCCAAATTGTGTCTCAGAAATATTCATCTTCGTTCTTTTGTCTTTTAGTTTTTAAAAAGTTTGAACATCTTTCCAAATTGTGTCTCAGAAATATTCATCTTCGTTCTTTTGTCTTTTAGTTTTTAAAAAGTTTGAACATCTTTCCAAATTGTGTCTCAGAAATATTCATCTTCGTTCTTTTGTCTTTTAGTTTTTAAAAAGTTTGAACAACTTTCCAAATTGTGTCTCAGAAATATTCATCTTCGTTCTTTTGTCTTTTAGTTTTTAAAAAGTTTGAACAACTTTCCAAATTGTGTCTCAGAAATATTCATCTTCGTTCTTTTGTCTTTTAGTTTTTAAAAAGTTTGAATATCTTTCAAACGTGTATTAGAAATATTTATCTTCGCTCTTTTGTCTTTTAGTCTTTGAAAAGTTTGAACATCTTTCCAAATTGTGTCTCAGAAATATTCATCTTCGTTCTTTTGTCTTTTAGTTTTTGAAAAGTTGGAACATCTTTCCAAATTGTGTCTCAGAAATATTCATCTTCGTTCTTTTGTCCTTTAGTTTTTAAAAAGTTTGAACATCTTTCCAAATTGTGTCTCAGAAATATTCATCTTCGCTCTTTGTCTTTTAGTTTGTGAAAATTTTGAATATCTTTCAAACGTGTATCAGAAATATAAATCTTCGTTCTTTTGTCTTTTAGTTTTTAAAAAGTTTGAACATCTTTCCAAATTGTGTCTCAGAAATATTCATCTTCGTTCTTTTGTCTTTTAGTTTTTGAAAAGTTTGAACATCTTTCCAAATTGTGTCTCAGAAATATTCATCTTCGTTCTTTTGTCTTTTAGTTTTTAAAAAGTTTGAACATCTTTCCAAATTGTGTCTCAGAAATATTCATCTTCGTTCTTTTGTCTTTTAGTTTTTAAAAAGTTTGAATATCTTTCAAACGTGTATCAGAAATATAAATCTTCGTTCTTTTGTCTTGTAGTTTGTGAAAATTTTGAATATCTTTCAAACTTGTATCAGAAATATAAATCTTCGTTCTTTTGTCCAGACTTTTTAAAAACTGTAAACATCTTTCAAATGATTCACTGTTGAATAAATCTTATGTACACCTGAAGCAATCTGATGTACACCTGAACAAAGCTGGTATACATGAGACCACACACATCTCACAGGAGTGAACCAAAGCTGAAGCCGAGCAGATAAAGTATTCTCATTTACCGCTGTGTCTGATTCAGCCGTGTCAGGCGTCTGTATATGAATTGCTGTGGATTCAAGTGAACCGTGAGACATCTTGAAGAATGATTCGGACTTCCAGACAATATGACTTGACACCTGGCAGCTTTTCACTGATTCTGTTAGAGAAAAGTGTGTGTTCGTTTTCTTCTCTAGTGGATTTTAAAATCTCTTTCTTCGCAGACTGGAGACTGAAATGGGGAAAGTGCAAGTAACAGGTCAATTTATATCATTTGAAGGAGGTGTGTCTAATCGGGTGTCAGATGTTCATTGGCCAGATATCCATCCAATGAACAGTCTTCAGGACACTCAGGCGATATCTTTAGACTGTACATTGAATTATATTTTATATTGTCATTGGTGTTAGAAGCTTCTAGTACAGAAATTCAACACAAAGAAACATCATTGTGTGTGCAAGCACACTTGGCAATAAAGCTCTTCTGATTCTGATATGATGTCAAATTGTAGAACATTCTAGTAGGAATTTGCAGACCATCAAATTTACTTCAATTTACATTTAGCGAACATTCAAGAGATATTTGTATTTCCTCCGCACAGAATATTTGTTTTTACTGCCTACATTTCATTTTATATTAAATGTTGTTTGAGTCACACATCACTGCCAGATATAGAATGCAACTTTACTTAATTTAAAATAAAATAAAACAAAATATGTTTATCATCTTTTCAGGAAACAATAGCAAGGTCATCATATCACATTCTGGTATAGACAGATTAAACAGGACGGGTGTTATGGGTCATACATACAAGCACGTCACTCTGTTAGGGAATTTGAGAGGAAAATAAATGTCATCAAAACATTCAGAGGAGGAAAAAAGGGGAAATTAAAAGTATTTTGCTAAATGCCATTTACATACAATCTTGTGACAAATTTGACCTTACAGTGTCCACCCCAATGTCTTTGCTATACTGGTGATTCAGATGTATTTAATTATATATATATATTCAGGATCTGGAAATGTATACATTTACTTTACGGTTGTTTTACGGTGTTAAAGTCTCACTTCATGGAGTTTTCAAAATGATTCTCTTTCATGATGAACACGTCATTCACTGTGTTCGTGATGAAAAAATATATAAATGGAAAAAAATGTTTCAAGTTTTCAAGTCGATTTGCAAATCTCTCCTAATCAAGGTACAGAACTTGGGTGTGGGGCATAACAGTACAATATTGGAACAAAATGAGTTAAATTGTAAAGGTGAAGGCTCTCTATACACAATTGTGTTTGGTTCAGTACAGGCCAATTAATCATAACATATAATAAAACAAATGTTATCTTACGATGCAGGAATCTTTTCTTTCAGATTTCTGACAAACTGTAATAAACAAACCAAAATGATCTGTAAGGTCCAGTCCAGCCACAGTCACGACACATTTGCAAAACAAAGCTTAAGTACACAAATGAAGCAAACAAAGACTTTCCATCAGATACATAAAATTCACTTTGTTTTGATTCTATTCAGAATGATTCAGAAATAATCTCTCAGAATTGACACTTTGATGCTTAGTTTTTGCGGGATGAACATATTCAGATTATTGATCATAATCATATTCAGATGGAACAAAACATTTTTGCTGGGTTTCAGGGTTAAGTCCTCATTGAGAGGATCACAGGTCCAGTTTTGGGTTGGACATTTCACTAAATAAGCATGCGTACATGTGGAGAACTATTGTAGACATTTAATAAATTCAGTTTTATAGAACATGCATTTCAAAACTAACATTACAAACAAGCGTTCAAAAAGAATTGTTCTACAGCACAACCAAGTAACATAAAACATAAGCAGAAAAAAACACTTTGATTGGTCAGATGTCATTGAACCCACAGATTAAAAACATTGTGTTACTCTTATCAACAATCAACAGTCACATACAGTAATATTAAACATTTCAACTTCTTAAATCTCTCTCTTACCTAAAATCTGTGAACAAATAAACAAAAGTCAATCGAAACTTGATTCAAACAAGATTTATCCTTTTGTCCACATTAGTTCTGATGCTGATATAATAAATTAATGCAAACACATACACTCACAAGAGACTCCAGTGAAGATGTCAGGACTGGTCTGACTGTGTTGAGGTGAGACTGACTTGCACGTTCTGCATTGTTTTGTTTCAAATTGCAGCGATAATAAGCCACCACTGAGAAGTATAACTTTATTTAAAACAAAGCTCAATTCGTTTCCTGTTGGCGCGTGTAAAACTGTATGTGAGTTTTCAAAAAGACAACAACTATTTTATGTTGCCTATGTAAATTATTATTTAAATCTTAACCCCAACTTTAACTCTGTGTTAAAAAAGAAAGAATAAATCACACAATGATCTTAATCTCTGTTTTACTCTATTGTTGATCAGTGGTCAACTGGTAAATGATTATAAAATAATAATGACAACAACAATCTAACAATTTATTTAAAACAATATTATGAGCTTAAAAACCTATTCAAGATCACCTGTGTGAAGTCAGTTCCACAACAAGCTTTTTCCAGTTCCTAAAATGTTGCATTTGTGATTATACGAAATGGTACATGCGTCTTTTTTCTTTACTGCTCACTTGTCAAATATAAAGAAACAATATAATACTTCTTCAATTCTTTGCCATTATAAATATGAATTTTAGCCATTTGTCTGTGTCCTGGATCACCTTTTTCTTTATGGTGGAGTATTGATAATATTTTGTGTTTATTTTTGTGCATTTCTGACATCTTCGGTGTTGATTCTCAGGCTAGCCCTAGTGAGTCCACATTAGAGGAGAGTGGAGAGGAGACAGGGCTTGAAGATACAGGAGAGGAATGTGAAGAAGAGAGAGGAACTGATGAGAGTAGACAGGGGCAAGAAAAGAAGGAAGACAGAGGGGTAGATAAAACACGTGATGGAGGAGAGAATAAGGCACATGATTAGTTATTGTACCCTGGGTTTATCGAAGTTTTCTTTTGTTTTTAAAGTTATTGTCATTTATGTTTATTGCTATAACAAACTATAAAAATGAAGTGTTTAGATTTTATTTTAAATATCCTATGTGTTTCGACCTAAAAACGTCAAAGTCCCAAGTACCACCAATTTTGTAAAGAAGTTTGAGCTTGATAGATCACACGATGCGTCTTCTGTGAGTGTTTTAGCTGCAGTACCACAATTATCCAATAAAGGGCAACTTTTGCTTTTGATCTGACATTGGACATTACAACACACATTGAGATTCTTATTTTAATTTTTTTTATTGTTCACACGAAGAGACAATGAAAATCTTGACAGGAGCATGAACAACATAATGAATAAACATGAAATGTATGAGCTTTTAAATAATGGTAAAAGTATTAAGAATTTATGAACTGTTAAACATTTTGTACATCTTGCCATGATAAAATAAGAATTCACATGCAAAATATTGAAGTTAAAGCAGGCATCTGACAGGCAGAAACAAACTTTCAAAAACTCTTGTCATATATATATAGATTACTCCTATTACTCCTCCTCTTCGTTCTTTTGTCTTTTAGTTTTTGAAAAGTTTGAACATCTTTCCAAATTGTGTCTCAGAAATATTCATCTTCGTTCTTTTGTCTTTTAGTTTTTAAAAAGTTTGAACATCTTTCCAAATTGTGTCTCAGAAATATTCATCTTCGTTCTTTTGTCTTTTAGTTTTTAAAAAGTTTGAACAACTTTCCAAATTGTGTCTCAGAAATATTCATCTTCGTTCTTTTGTCTTTTAGTTTTTAAAAAGTTTGAATATCTTTCAAACGTGTATTAGAAATATTTATCTTCGCTCTTTTGTCTTTTAGTCTTTGAAAAGTTTGAATATCTTTCAAACGTGTATTAGAAATATTTATCTTCGCTCTTTTGTCTTTTAGTCTTTGAAAAGTTTGAACATCTTTCCAAATTGTGTCTCAGAAATATTCATCTTCGTTCTTTTGTCTTTTAGTTTTTGAAAAGTTGGAACATCTTTCCAAATTGTGTCTCAGAAATATTCATCTTCGTTCTTTTGTCCTTTAGTTTTTAAAAAGTTTGAACATCTTTCCAAATTGTGTCTCAGAAATATTCATCTTCGCTCTTTGTCTTTTAGTTTGTGAAAATTTTGAATATCTTTCAAACGTGTATCAGAAATATAAATCTTCGTTCTTTTGTCTTTTAGTTTTTAAAAAGTTTGAACATCTTTCCAAATTGTGTCTCAGAAATATTCATCTTCGTTCTTTTGTCTTTTAGTTTTTGAAAAGTTTGAACATCTTTCCAAATTGTGTCTCAGAAATATTCATCTTCGTTCTTTTGTCTTTTAGTTTTTAAAAAGTTTGAATATCTTTCAAACGTGTATCAGAAATATAAATCTTCGTTCTTTTGTCTTGTAGTTTGTGAAAATTTTGAATATCTTTCAAACTTGTATCAGAAATATAAATCTTCGTTCTTTTGTCCAGACTTTTTAAAAACTGTAAACATCTTTCAAATGATTCACTGTTGAATAAATCTTATGTACACCTGAAGCAATCTGATGTACACCTGAACAAAGCTGGTATACATGAGACCACACACATCTCACAGGAGTGAACCAAAGCTGAAGCCGAGCAGATAAAGTATTCTCATTTACCGCTGTGTCTGATTCAGCCGTGTCAGGCGTCTGTATATGAATTGCTGTGGATTCAAGTGAACCGTGAGACATCTTGAAGAATGATTCGGACTTCCAGACAATATGACTTGACACCTGGCAGCTTTTCACTGATTCTGTTAGAGAAAAGTGTGTGTTCGTTTTCTTCTCTAGTGGATTTTAAAATCTCTTTCTTCGCAGACTGGAGACTGAAATGGGGAAAGTGCAAGTAACAGGTCAATTTATATCATTTGAAGGAGGTGTGTCTAATCGGGTGTCAGATGTTCATTGGCCAGATATCCATCCAATGAACAGTCTTCAGGACACTCAGGCGATATCTTTAGACTGTACATTGAATTATATTTTATATTGTCATTGGTGTTAGAAGCTTCTAGTACAGAAATTCAACACAAAGAAACATCATTGTGTGTGCAAGCACACTTGGCAATAAAGCTCTTCTGATTCTGATATGATGTCAAATTGTAGAACATTCTAGTAGGAATTTGCAGACCATCAAATTTACTTCAATTTACATTTAGCGAACATTCAAGAGATATTTGTATTTCCTCCGCACAGAATATTTGTTTTTACTGCCTACATTTCATTTTATATTAAATGTTGTTTGAGTCACACATCACTGCCAGATATAGAATGCAACTTTACTTAATTTAAAATAAAATAAAACAAAATATGTTTATCATCTTTTCAGGAAACAATAGCAAGGTCATCATATCACATTCTGGTATAGACAGATTAAACAGGACGGGTGTTATGGGTCATACATACAAGCACGTCACTCTGTTAGGGAATTTGAGAGGAAAATAAATGTCATCAAAACATTCAGAGGAGGAAAAAAGGGGAAATTAAAAGTATTTTGCTAAATGCCATTTACATACAATCTTGTGACAAATTTGACCTTACAGTGTCCACCCCAATGTCTTTGCTATACTGGTGATTCAGATGTATTTAATTATATATATATATTCAGGATCTGGAAATGTATACATTTACTTTACGGTTGTTTTACGGTGTTAAAGTCTCACTTCATGGAGTTTTCAAAATGATTCTCTTTCATGATGAACACGTCATTCACTGTGTTCGTGATGAAAAAATATATAAATGGAAAAAAATGTTTCAAGTTTTCAAGTCGATTTGCAAATCTCTCCTAATCAAGGTACAGAACTTGGGTGTGGGGCATAACAGTACAATATTGGAACAAAATGAGTTAAATTGTAAAGGTGAAGGCTCTCTATACACAATTGTGTTTGGTTCAGTACAGGCCAATTAATCATAACATATAATAAAACAAATGTTATCTTACGATGCAGGAATCTTTTCTTTCAGATTTCTGACAAACTGTAATAAACAAACCAAAATGATCTGTAAGGTCCAGTCCAGCCACAGTCACGACACATTTGCAAAACAAAGCTTAAGTACACAAATGAAGCAAACAAAGACTTTCCATCAGATACATAAAATTCACTTTGTTTTGATTCTATTCAGAATGATTCAGAAATAATCTCTCAGAATTGACACTTTGATGCTTAGTTTTTGCGGGATGAACATATTCAGATTATTGATCATAATCATATTCAGATGGAACAAAACATTTTTGCTGGGTTTCAGGGTTAAGTCCTCATTGAGAGGATCACAGGTCCAGTTTTGGGTTGGACATTTCACTAAATAAGCATGCGTACATGTGGAGAACTATTGTAGACATTTAATAAATTCAGTTTTATAGAACATGCATTTCAAAACTAACATTACAAACAAGCGTTCAAAAAGAATTGTTCTACAGCACAACCAAGTAACATAAAACATAAGCAGAAAAAAACACTTTGATTGGTCAGATGTCATTGAACCCACAGATTAAAAACATTGTGTTACTCTTATCAACAATCAACAGTCACATACAGTAATATTAAACATTTCAACTTCTTAAATCTCTCTCTTACCTAAAATCTGTGAACAAATAAACAAAAGTCAATCGAAACTTGATTCAAACAAGATTTATCCTTTTGTCCACATTAGTTCTGATGCTGATATAATAAATTAATGCAAACACATACACTCACAAGAGACTCCAGTGAAGATGTCAGGACTGGTCTGACTGTGTTGAGGTGAGACTGACTTGCACGTTCTGCATTGTTTTGTTTCAAATTGCAGCGATAATAAGCCACCACTGAGAAGTATAACTTTATTTAAAACAAAGCTCAATTCGTTTCCTGTTGGCGCGTGTAAAACTGTATGTGAGTTTTCAAAAAGACAACAACTATTTTATGTTGCCTATGTAAATTATTATTTAAATCTTAACCCCAACTTTAACTCTGTGTTAAAAAAGAAAGAATAAATCACACAATGATCTTAATCTCTGTTTTACTCTATTGTTGATCAGTGGTCAACTGGTAAATGATTATAAAATAATAATGACAACAACAATCTAACAATTTATTTAAAACAATATTATGAGCTTAAAAACCTATTCAAGATCACCTGTGTGAAGTCAGTTCCACAACAAGCTTTTTCCAGTTCCTAAAATGTTGCATTTGTGATTATACGAAATGGTACATGCGTCTTTTTTCTTTACTGCTCACTTGTCAAATATAAAGAAACAATATAATACTTCTTCAATTCTTTGCCATTATAAATATGAATTTTAGCCATTTGTCTGTGTCCTGGATCACCTTTTTCTTTATGGTGGAGTATTGATAATATTTTGTGTTTATTTTTGTGCATTTCTGACATCTTCGGTGTTGATTCTCAGGCTAGCCCTAGTGAGTCCACATTAGAGGAGAGTGGAGAGGAGACAGGGCTTGAAGATACAGGAGAGGAATGTGAAGAAGAGAGAGGAACTGATGAGAGTAGACAGGGGCAAGAAAAGAAGGAAGACAGAGGGGTAGATAAAACACGTGATGGAGGAGAGAATAAGGCACATGATTAGTTATTGTACCCTGGGTTTATCGAAGTTTTCTTTTGTTTTTAAAGTTATTGTCATTTATGTTTATTGCTATAACAAACTATAAAAATGAAGTGTTTAGATTTTATTTTAAATATCCTATGTGTTTCGACCTAAAAACGTCAAAGTCCCAAGTACCACCAATTTTGTAAAGAAGTTTGAGCTTGATAGATCACACGATGCGTCTTCTGTGAGTGTTTTAGCTGCAGTACCACAATTATCCAATAAAGGGCAACTTTTGCTTTTGATCTGACATTGGACATTACAACACACATTGAGATTCTTATTTTAATTTTTTTTATTGTTCACACGAAGAGACAATGAAAATCTTGACAGGAGCATGAACAACATAATGAATAAACATGAAATGTATGAGCTTTTAAATAATGGTAAAAGTATTAAGAATTTATGAACTGTTAAACATTTTGTACATCTTGCCATGATAAAATAAGAATTCACATGCAAAATATTGAAGTTAAAGCAGGCATCTGACAGGCAGAAACAAACTTTCAAAAACTCTTGTCATATATATATAGATTACTCCTATTACTCCTCCTCTTCGTTCTTTTGTCTTTTAGTTTTTGAAAAGTTTGAACATCTTTCCAAATTGTGTCTCAGAAATATTCATCTTCGTTCTTTTGTCTTTTAGTTTTTAAAAAGTTTGAACATCTTTCCAAATTGTGTCTCAGAAATATTCATCTTCGTTCTTTTGTCTTTTAGTTTTTAAAAAGTTTGAACATCTTTCCAAATTGTGTCTCAGAAATATTCATCTTCGTTCTTTTGTCTTTTAGTTTTTAAAAAGTTTGAACAACTTTCCAAATTGTGTCTCAGAAATATTCATCTTCGTTCTTTTGTCTTTTAGTTTTTAAAAAGTTTGAATATCTTTCAAACGTGTATTAGAAATATTTATCTTCGCTCTTTTGTCTTTTAGTTTTTAAAAAGTTTGAATATCTTTCAAACGTGTATCAGAAATATAAATCTTCGTTCTTTTGTCTTTTAGTCTTTGAAAAGTTTGAACATCTTTCCAAATTGTGTCTCAGAAATATTCATCTTCGTTCTTTTGTCTTTTACTTTTTGAAAAGTTTGAACATCTTTCAAACGTGTATCAGAAATATAAATCTTCGTTCTTTTGTCTTTTAGTCTTTGAAAAGTTTGAACATCTTTCCAAATTGTGTCTCAGAAATATTCATCTTCGTTCTTTTGTCTTTTAGTTTTTAGAAAGTTTGAACATCTTTCCAAATTGTGTCTCAGAAATATTCATCTTCGTTCTTTTGTCTTTTAGTTTTTAAAAAGTTTGAACATCTTTCCAAATTGTGTCTCAGAAATATTCATCTTCGTTCTTTTGTCTTTTAGTTTTTGAAAAGTTTGAATATCTTTCAAACGTGTATCAGAAATATAAATCTTCGTTCTTTTGTCTTTTAGTCTTTGAAAAGTTTGAACATCTTTCCAAATTGTGTCTCAGAAATATTCATCTTCGTTCTTTTGTCTTTTAGTTTTTAGAAAGTTTGAACATCTTTCCAAATTGTGTCTCAGAAATATTCATCTTCGTTCTTTTGTCTTTTAGTTTTTAAAAAGTTTGAATATCTTTCAAACGTGTATCAGAAATATTCATCTTCGTTCTTTTGTCTTTTAGTTTTTAAAAAGTTTGAACATCTTTCCAAATTGTGTCTCAGAAATATTCATCTTCGTTCTTTTGTCTTTTAGTTTTTGAAAAGTTTGAATATCTTTCAAACGTGTATCAGAAATATAAATCTTCGTTCTTTTGTCTTTTAGTCTTTGAAAAGTTTGAACATCTTTCCAAATTGTGTCTCAGAAATATTCATCTTCGTTCTTTTGTCTTTTAGTTTTTAAAAAGTTTGAACATCTTTCCAAATTGTGTCTCAGAAATATTCATCTTCGTTCTTTTGTCTTTTAGTTTTTAAAAAGTTTGAACATCTTTCCAAATTGTGTCTCAGAAATATTCATCTTCGTTCTTTTGTCTTTTAGTTTTTAAAAAGTTTGAACATCTTTCCAAATTGTGTCTCAGAAATATTCATCTTCGTTCTTTTGTCTTTTAGTTTTTAAAAAGTTTGAACAACTTTCCAAATTGTGTCTCAGAAATATTCATCTTCGTTCTTTTGTCTTTTAGTTTTTAAAAAGTTTGAACAACTTTCCAAATTGTGTCTCAGAAATATTCATCTTCGTTCTTTTGTCTTTTAGTTTTTAAAAAGTTTGAATATCTTTCAAACGTGTATTAGAAATATTTATCTTCGTTCTTTTGTCTTTTAGTTTTTAAAAAGTTTGAACAACTTTCCAAATTGTGTCTCAGAAATATTCATCTTCGTTCTTTTGTCTTTTAGTTTTTAAAAAGTTTGAATATCTTTCAAACGTGTATTAGAAATATTTATCTTCGCTCTTTTGTCTTTTAGTCTTTGAAAAGTTTGAACATCTTTCCAAATTGTGTCTCAGAAATATTCATCTTCGTTCTTTTGTCTTTTAGTTTTTGAAAAGTTGGAACATCTTTCCAAATTGTGTCTCAGAAATATTCATCTTCGTTCTTTTGTCCTTTAGTTTTTAAAAAGTTTGAACATCTTTCCAAATTGTGTCTCAGAAATATTCATCTTCGCTCTTTGTCTTTTAGTTTGTGAAAATTTTGAATATCTTTCAAACGTGTATCAGAAATATAAATCTTCGTTCTTTTGTCTTTTAGTTTTTAAAAAGTTTGAACATCTTTCCAAATTGTGTCTCAGAAATATTCATCTTCGTTCTTTTGTCTTTTAGTTTTTGAAAAGTTTGAACATCTTTCCAAATTGTGTCTCAGAAATATTCATCTTCGTTCTTTTGTCTTTTAGTTTTTAAAAAGTTTGAATATCTTTCAAACGTGTATCAGAAATATAAATCTTCGTTCTTTTGTCTTGTAGTTTGTGAAAATTTTGAATATCTTTCAAACTTGTATCAGAAATATAAATCTTCGTTCTTTTGTCCAGACTTTTTAAAAACTGTAAACATCTTTCAAATGATTCACTGTTGAATAAATCTTATGTACACCTGAAGCAATCTGATGTACACCTGAACAAAGCTGGTATACATGAGACCACACACATCTCACAGGAGTGAACCAAAGCTGAAGCCGAGCAGATAAAGTATTCTCATTTACCGCTGTGTCTGATTCAGCCGTGTCAGGCGTCTGTATATGAATTGCTGTGGATTCAAGTGAACCGTGAGACATCTTGAAGAATGATTCGGACTTCCAGACAATATGACTTGACACCTGGCAGCTTTTCACTGATTCTGTTAGAGAAAAGTGTGTGTTCGTTTTCTTCTCTAGTGGATTTTAAAATCTCTTTCTTCGCAGACTGGAGACTGAAATGGGGAAAGTGCAAGTAACAGGTCAATTTATATCATTTGAAGGAGGTGTGTCTAATCGGGTGTCAGATGTTCATTGGCCAGATATCCATCCAATGAACAGTCTTCAGGACACTCAGGCGATATCTTTAGACTGTACATTGAATTATATTTTATATTGTCATTGGTGTTAGAAGCTTCTAGTACAGAAATTCAACACAAAGAAACATCATTGTGTGTGCAAGCACACTTGGCAATAAAGCTCTTCTGATTCTGATATGATGTCAAATTGTAGAACATTCTAGTAGGAATTTGCAGACCATCAAATTTACTTCAATTTACATTTAGCGAACATTCAAGAGATATTTGTATTTCCTCCGCACAGAATATTTGTTTTTACTGCCTACATTTCATTTTATATTAAATGTTGTTTGAGTCACACATCACTGCCAGATATAGAATGCAACTTTACTTAATTTAAAATAAAATAAAACAAAATATGTTTATCATCTTTTCAGGAAACAATAGCAAGGTCATCATATCACATTCTGGTATAGACAGATTAAACAGGACGGGTGTTATGGGTCATACATACAAGCACGTCACTCTGTTAGGGAATTTGAGAGGAAAATAAATGTCATCAAAACATTCAGAGGAGGAAAAAAGGGGAAATTAAAAGTATTTTGCTAAATGCCATTTACATACAATCTTGTGACAAATTTGACCTTACAGTGTCCACCCCAATGTCTTTGCTATACTGGTGATTCAGATGTATTTAATTATATATATATATTCAGGATCTGGAAATGTATACATTTACTTTACGGTTGTTTTACGGTGTTAAAGTCTCACTTCATGGAGTTTTCAAAATGATTCTCTTTCATGATGAACACGTCATTCACTGTGTTCGTGATGAAAACATATATAAATGGAAAAAAATGTTTCAAGTTTTCAAGTCGATTTGCAAATCTCTCCTAATCAAGGTACAGAACTTGGGTGTGGGGCATAACAGTACAATATTGGAACAAAATGAGTTAAATTGTAAAGGTGAAGGCTCTCTATACACAATTGTGTTTGGTTCAGTACAGGCCAATTAATCATAACATATAATAAAACAAATGTTATCTTACGATGCAGGAATCTTTTCTTTCAGATTTCTGACAAACTGTAATAAACAAAACAAAATGATCTGTAAGGTCCAGTCCAGCCACAGTCACGACACATTTGCAAAACAAAGCTTAAGTACACAAATGAAGCAAACAAAGACTTTCCATCAGATACATAAAATTCACTTTGTTTTGATTCTATTCAGAATGATTCAGAAATAATCTCTCAGAATTGACACTTTGATGCTTAGTTTTTGCGGGATGAACATATTCAGATTATTGATCATAATCATATTCAGATGGAACAAAACATTTTTGCTGGGTTTCAGGGTTAAGTCCTCATTGAGAGGATCACAGGTCCAGTTTTGGGTTGGACATTTCACTAAATAAGCATGCGTACATGTGGAGAACTATTGTAGACATTTAATAAATTCAGTTTTATAGAACATGCATTTCAAAACTAACATTACAAACAAGCGTTCAAAAAGAATTGTTCTACAGCACAACCAAGTAACATAAAACATAAGCAGAAAAAAACACTTTGATTGGTCAGATGTCATTGAACCCACAGATTAAAAACATTGTGTTACTCTTATCAACAATCAACAGTCACATACAGTAATATTAAACATTTCAACTTCTTAAATCTCTCTCTTACCTAAAATCTGTGAACAAATAAACAAAAGTCAATCGAAACTTGATTCAAACAAGATTTATCCTTTTGTCCACATTAGTTCTGATGCTGATATAATAAATTAATGCAAACACATACACTCACAAGAGACTCCAGTGAAGATGTCAGGACTGGTCTGACTGTGTTGAGGTGAGACTGACTTGCACGTTCTGCATTGTTTTGTTTCAAATTGCAGCGATAATAAGCCACCACTGAGAAGTATAACTTTATTTAAAACAAAGCTCAATTCGTTTCCTGTTGGCGCGTGTAAAACTGTATGTGAGTTTTCAAAAAGACAACAACTATTTTATGTTGCCTATGTAAATTATTATTTAAATCTTAACCCCAACTTTAACTCTGTGTTAAAAAAGAAAGAATAAATCACACAATGATCTTAATCTCTGTTTTACTCTATTGTTGATCAGTGGTCAACTGGTAAATGATTATAAAATAATAATGACAACAACAATCTAACAATTTATTTAAAACAATATTATGAGCTTAAAAACCTATTCAAGATCACCTGTGTGAAGTCAGTTCCACAACAAGCTTTTTCCAGTTCCTAAAATGTTGCATTTGTGATTATACGAAATGGTACATGCGTCTTTTTTCTTTACTGCTCACTTGTCAAATATAAAGAAACAATATAATACTTCTTCAATTCTTTGCCATTATAAATATGAATTTTAGCCATTTGTCTGTGTCCTGGATCACCTTTTTCTTTATGGTGGAGTATTGATAATATTTTGTGTTTATTTTTGTGCATTTCTGACATCTTCGGTGTTGATTCTCAGGCTAGCCCTAGTGAGTCCACATTAGAGGAGAGTGGAGAGGAGACAGGGCTTGAAGATACAGGAGAGGAATGTGAAGAAGAGAGAGGAACTGATGAGAGTAGACAGGGGCAAGAAAAGAAGGAAGACAGAGGGGTAGATAAAACACGTGATGGAGGAGAGAATAAGGCACATGATTAGTTATTGTACCCTGGGTTTATCGAAGTTTTCTTTTGTTTTTAAAGTTATTGTCATTTATGTTTATTGCTATAACAAACTATAAAAATGAAGTGTTTAGATTTTATTTTAAATATCCTATGTGTTTCGACCTAAAAACGTCAAAGTCCCAAGTACCACCAATTTTGTAAAGAAGTTTGAGCTTGATAGATCACACGATGCGTCTTCTGTGAGTGTTTTAGCTGCAGTACCACAATTATCCAATAAAGGGCAACTTTTGCTTTTGATCTGACATTGGACATTACAACACACATTGAGATTCTTATTTTAATTTTTTTTATTGTTCACACGAAGAGACAATGAAAATCTTGACAGGAGCATGAACAACATAATGAATAAACATGAAATGTATGAGCTTTTAAATAATGGTAAAAGTATTAAGAATTTATGAACTGTTAAACATTTTGTACATCTTGCCATGATAAAATAAGAATTCACATGCAAAATATTGAAGTTAAAGCAGGCATCTGACAGGCAGAAACAAACTTTCAAAATCTCTTGTCATATATATAGATTACTCCTATTACTCCTCCTCTTCGTTCTTTTGTCTTTTAGTTTTTGAAAAGTTTGAACATCTTTCCAAATTGTGTCTCAGAAATATTCATCTTCGTTCTTTTGTCTTTTAGTTTTTAAAAAGTTTGAACATCTTTCCAAATTGTGTCTCAGAAATATTCATCTTCGTTCTTTTGTCTTTTAGTTTTTAAAAAGTTTGAACATCTTTCCAAATTGTGTCTCAGAAATATTCATCTTCGTTCTTTTGTCTTTTAGTTTTTGAAAAGTTGGAACATCTTTCCAAATTGTGTCTCAGAAATATTCATCTTCGTTCTTTTGTCTTTTAGTTTTTAAAAAGTTTGAACAACTTTCCAAATTGTGTCTCAGAAATATTCATCTTCGTTCTTTTGTCTTTTAGTTTTTAAAAAGTTTGAATATCTTTCAAACGTGTATTAGAAATATTTATCTTCGCTCTTTTGTCTTTTAGTTTTTAAAAAGTTTGAATATCTTTCAAACGTGTATCAGAAATATAAATCTTCGTTCTTTTGTCTTTTAGTCTTTGAAAAGTTTGAACATCTTTCCAAATTGTGTCTCAGAAATATTCATCTTCGTTCTTTTGTCTTTTACTTTTTGAAAAGTTTGAACATCTTTCAAACGTGTATCAGAAATATAAATCTTCGTTCTTTTGTCTTTTAGTCTTTGAAAAGTTTGAACATCTTTCCAAATTGTGTCTCAGAAATATTCATCTTCGTTCTTTTGTCTTTTAGTTTTTAAAAAGTTTGAACATCTTTCCAAATTGTGTCTCAGAAATATTCATCTTCGTTCTTTTGTCTTTTAGTTTTTGAAAAGTTTGAATATCTTTCAAACGTGTATCAGAAATATAAATCTTCGTTCTTTTGTCTTTTAGTCTTTGAAAAGTTTGAACATCTTTCCAAATTGTGTCTCAGAAATATTCATCTTCGTTCTTTTGTCTTTTAGTTTTTAAAAAGTTTGAACATCTTTCCAAATTGTGTCTCAGAAATATTCATCTTCGTTCTTTTGTCTTTTAGTTTTTAAAAAGTTTGAACATCTTTCCAAATTGTGTCTCAGAAATATTCATCTTCGTTCTTTTGTCTTTTAGTTTTTGAAAAGTTGGAACATCTTTCCAAATTGTGTCTCAGAAATATTCATCTTCGTTCTTTTGTCTTTTAGTTTTTAAAAAGTTTGAACAACTTTCCAAATTGTGTCTCAGAAATATTCATCTTCGTTCTTTTGTCTTTTAGTTTTTAAAAAGTTTGAATATCTTTCAAACGTGTATTAGAAATATTTATCTTCGCTCTTTTGTCTTTTAGTTTTTAAAAAGTTTGAATATCTTTCAAACGTGTATCAGAAATATAAATCTTCGTTCTTTTGTCTTTTAGTCTTTGAAAAGTTTGAACATCTTTCCAAATTGTGTCTCAGAAATATTCATCTTCGTTCTTTTGTCTTTTACTTTTTGAAAAGTTTGAACATCTTTCAAACGTGTATCAGAAATATAAATCTTCGTTCTTTTGTCTTTTAGTCTTTGAAAAGTTTGAACATCTTTCCAAATTGTGTCTCAGAAATATTCATCTTCGTTCTTTTGTCTTTTAGTTTTTAAAAAGTTTGAACATCTTTCCAAATTGTGTCTCAGAAATATTCATCTTCGTTCTTTTGTCTTTTAGTTTTTGAAAAGTTTGAATATCTTTCAAACGTGTATCAGAAATATAAATCTTCGTTCTTTTGTCTTTTAGTCTTTGAAAAGTTTGAACATCTTTCCAAATTGTGTCTCAGAAATATTCATCTTCGTTCTTTTGTCTTTTAGTTTTTAAAAAGTTTGAACATCTTTCCAAATTGTGTCTCAGAAATATTCATCTTCGTTCTTTTGTCTTTTAGTTTTTAAAAAGTTTGAATATCTTTCAAACGTGTATCAGAAATATAAATCTTCGTTCTTTTGTCTTGTAGTTTGTGAAAATTTTGAATATCTTTCAAACTTGTATCAGAAATATAAATCTTCGTTCTTTTGTCCAGACTTTTTAAAAACTGTAAACATCTTTCAAATGATTCACTGTTGAATAAATCTTATGTACACCTGAAGCAATCTGATGTACACCTGAACAAAGCTGGTATACATGAGACCACACACATCTCACAGGAGTGAACCAAAGCTGAAGCCGAGCAGATAAAGTATTCTCATTTACCGCTGTGTCTGATTCAGCCGTGTCAGGCGTCTGTATATGAATTGCTGTGGATTCAAGTGAACCGTGAGACATCTTGAAGAATGATTCGGACTTCCAGACAATATGACTTGACACCTGGCAGCTTTTCAATGATTCTGTTTGAGAAAAGTGTGTGTTCGTTTTCTTCTCTAGTGGATTTTAAAATCTCTTTCTTCGCAGACTGGAGACTGAAATGGGGAAAGTGCAAGTAACAGGTCAATTTATATCATTTGAAGGAGGTGTGTCTAATCGGGTGTCAGATGTTCATTGGCCAGATATCCATCCAATGAACAGTCTTCAGGACACTCAGGCGATATCTTTAGACTGTACATTGAATTATATTTTATATTGTCATTGGTGTTAGAAGCTTCTAGTACAGAAATTCAACACAAAGAAACATCATTGTGTGTGCAAGCACACTTGGCAATAAAGCTCTTCTGATTCTGATATGATGTCAAATTGTAGAACATTCTAGTAGGAATTTGCAGACCATCAAATTTAAGAGATTCAAGAGATATTTGTATTTCCTCCGCACAGAATATTTGTTTTTACTGCCTACATTTCATTTTATATTAAATGTTGTTTGAGTCACACATCACTGCCAGATATAGAATGCAACTTTACTTAATTTAAAATAAAATAAAACAAAATATGTTTATCATCTTTTCAGGAAACAATAGCAAGGTCATCATATCACATTCTGGTATAGACAGATTAAACAGGACGGGTGTTATGGGTCATACATACAAGCACGTCACTCTGTTAGGGAATTTGAGAGGAAAATAAATGTCATCAAAACATTCAGAGGAGGAAAAAAGGGGAAATTAAAAGTATTTTGCTAAATACCATTTACATACAATGTTGTGACAAATTTGACCTTACAGTGTCCACCCCAATGTCTTTGCTATACTGGTGATTCAGATGTATTTAATTATATATATATATTCAGGATCTGGAAATGTATACATTTACTTTACGGTTGTTTTACGGTGTTAAAGTCTCACTTCATGCAGTTTTCAAAATGATTCTCTTTCATGATGAACACGTCATTCACTGTGTTCGTGATGAAAACATATATAAATGGAAAAAATATGTTTCAAGTTTTCAAGTCGATTTGCAAATCTCTCCTAATCAAGGTACAGAACTTGGGTGTGGGGCATAACAGTACAATATTGGAACAAAATGAGTTAAATTGTAAAGGTGAAGGCTCTCTATACACAATTGTGTTTGGTTCAGTACAGGCCAATTAATCATAACATATAATAAAACAAATGTTATCTTACGATGCAGGAATCTTTTCTTTCAGATTTCTGACAAACTGTAATAAACAAAACAAAATGATCTGTAAGGTCCAGTCCAGCCACAGTCACGACACATTTGCAAAACAAAGCTTAAGTACACAAATGAAGCAAACAAAGACTTTCCATCAGATACATAAAATTCACTTTGTTTTGATTCTATTCAGAATGATTCAGAAATAATCTCTCAGAATTGACACTTTGATGCTTAGTTTTTGCGGGATGAACATATTCAGATTATTGATCATAATCATATTCAGATGGAACAAAACATTTTTGCTGGGTTTCAGGGTTAAGTCCTCATTGAGAGGATCGCAGGTCCAGTTTTGGGTTGGACATTTCACTAAATAAGCATGCGTACATGTGGAGAAATATTGTAGACATTTAATAAATTCAGTTTTACAGAACATGCATTTCAAAACTAACATTACAAACAAGCGTTCAAAAAGAATTGTTCTACAGCACAACCAAGTAACATAAAACATAAGCAGAAAAAACAGCTTTGATTGGTCAGATGTCATTGAACCCACAGATTAAAAACATTGTGTTACTCTTATCAACAATCAACAGTCACATACAGTAATATTAAACATTTCAACTTCTAAATTATCTCTCTGAACAAATAAACAAAAATCAATCAAAACTTGATTCAATCAAGATTTCTCCTTCTGTCCACATTAGTTCACAGAGAAATTTGTTAAGCTTTATAAAATAAAGTAGTCCAACCAAGGTCATGACACATTAGCTTGTGCTTAAACAAATTAAAACTCATTCTTCAGTCATGTCCTGTTTAATTCTATTCAGAAATCTCTATTACAAACTGCTGCAGAGTTTCATTTACACTTCTTTACTGTATCGACATTTTCATCTTATAACGGTTTTAATTGTTTTGCGGTATGACTACAATTCTGAGAATAAAATACACATCTTACATGTTAGCAAATGCTGATATAATAAATGAATACAAATACAAACACATACAAAGACGGTGTCGTCTGGTCTTCAGTATGGAATCTGGTTTTGATAGTACTGGATCATATCATATGTTTTGCTCCTGAAACATACATTTCATTTTTGTTTCTTACTACATTATATATTATATCATTAATTATATTTAAACATTTAAAATATAAGAAACTACATTTGTGTGTGTGTGTGGGAGAGAGAGAGAGAGACTGACCTGCTACTCAGAAAGCAGTTCTGAATGACTTTGATGATAAAAGCTGCTGCTTCTTTCTCACTCACTCCAGGATTAAAACGCTGCCTGAGATACACATTTTTTATGTAATTTATAACTTTATTCTTTATTTTACTACTAAATATTGACTTAAAAACAAGAAACAGTGTTTACCTTATACCTGATGTTTAAATGCTAATGCATGACATTTCTATACGTCTGAATGTATAGCAGAGATTTATTGCTCTAAACTCACTTTAGCAGTTTGATGGTCTGACCGCGGAAGCAGGGCAGTCCTGTATCCAACATCAGTGTTACCAAGGCAACCACAGCATCCATATACGGCCTGCAGCATGAGAGAAATATATTCATTGTCCAGTTCTGACACACTAACACTGTATGACAACAAAACACACACACACACGTCACCTGACGGCCAGGTACCCGCGCACACACATCTCCATGAACCATTTGAAGGGCGTGGCCTCCATCTTCCCTCCCATGATCATGACCATCTCATCCGTCAGTTTGATGTCCGGCTCCCAGCCCAGATTCCCACCTGGAGAACTTTCAAACATGAAGCCGAAATCTGAAGAGGACGAACAGACACGAACACACGACAGCCAATCATAATCGACATCTGATGTAATCTGCCTTGTTACGTTTTAAAGTTAGTTGGATATTAAAATAACTTCAGGTTTGGAGTTTTCACACATGTGCACAGAGCACTTCAGTGTGTTTGTAGGATCTCACCGATGTGAATGAGATGTCCCTGTCGGTCTAACATGATGTTGCCATTGTGTCTGTCTTTAATCTGAAGCAGAAAGAGCAACAGACTGTACGCAGCCATACTCCTGATGAAGTTATACCTCGCCTGAGACACACAGACAGAGAGAGAGAGAGTGAGCGAAACATCTTTCATCCACGTTGATAGCACGCGGTTTGTCTCACCTTCTGGAAGGCCAGTGTGGATTCATCTCCATATTGGTTGCGGAAATAATCGTACATCCCGAAATCTGTCTGTCGGCCGAGCTGATCTCTGGATTTACAGTCTGGAATACATTCAATAACTCCACACTGCATGATAAACAGAACATACAATCACATGATTCACACATGAGAGACACACATGATCACGGAAGAGTAAAAGAAGTTTACTATCAGCCACTAGAAACAAAGCTCACAGGCGCATCAACACACATACAGACTCAAGGCCATTGAACATTGAGTCTGACTGCCTCCGATATTTTGGAATATGGTATATGACTGGGTTCGCGTTTTTTTGCATCCGTAGCAAACATTTTGAGAGGCGTTTTGACAATTCAGAGACACCGTACAAATCAACGACAAATACAAAAAAACGCAAACGAAATTCACACTGTATGTGCAAAGACGTTTAGACAGATATTTCTACAGAAAAGTCAAACTCACTCCTGGTGCTGTCGCAACGACCCTGTATGGAAACACGAAGAGATCCAACCCCACCAGCTGAAAGATGTTCTTGAACAAACCAATGATCTGTAGAGCCAACATGTCCTACAGATACAAACACAACACAATACTTTCATCTATCACAGTTAAAGTCCCAGAGAAATAAAAAATGACAAGGCCTATTTTTTCATGAAATAAGGCAGCGTTTATTGTAAACAGTTTATCAATTTGTGTCGTTCACTTTTCAAAATTCGAGTATCCTCATTATCTTTAGCTAAAATCTGAAAATGCACTTCTGTCCTTTCATGACTGTCTGTCTCAAATGACGGCTTGGGCGGAGCATCCGTTAACTCCTCCCCTTCCACTGTCAACAGGAAGCTATTTACGATTGCTAAGCAAACAGGATCGTGAACACAGAATTCAACTGATGTGAGGTCACAGGTTATATGCTTATTGACTACTTTGAATGTGGCTCATTCAATCAGATTTTAGGAGAGGATCTATATGAGATAATAAGAAATAAATGACAAACACACACCTGTCTGCAGTCGTCTCCTACTTTAAAGATGGCCGCCTGCCAGCAGATCTTCTGCGCTTCTTCATCACTGCCAGCTTCATCCAGTGAGTCTGTTCGACACAGTAAACCTACACAAACACACCACAAAACATTCAAAAGTGTCACGATACATGTATTTGTAATGTGACAGTGAATTCAAGGCACATGATTAGTCACAGTAACATGGGTTTATCACAGTTTTCCTCTGCTTTTTACAGTGTTCTTGGTTCAGACAACAGTGTGAAGTATTCAGACCTCATACTGTACACATGGGTTAGTTGGAAACGCTAATCCAATTAATTCAGCTCCAAACAAACATCGGAAATATTTTGATGTTTATACACTTGGGGCCGGATTCACAAAACTTTTCTAAAGACAATATCTAAGATAGTTCATAAGATGAACACTCGTTTGCTCATGTGGTAACTGTAGATGTTTATTTTTATGTATGTAACAAGCACATTGCATACTTATATAGCATATATATATATTAGTGGTGGGCATAGATTAATTAATTAATCTAGATTAATCTAGATTAAAATGGCTCATTTGAATTCTGCCGAAGGCATTCAGAATATGTGTACTACCCAAATAATGACTAAAAGTAAGTCTTTGAGAACGGGTTTCTCAAGCCAGGTGGCGCATTAGACCAGGGGCTCATCTCCTGTTTCCAAAATGCATCACAAACTGCTTGAGAAAGCTGTTCTACTATGATAATTGGTGATGAAAATTAAATTATGTTCAATAAGATGAACTTCCGCATTAGCTAAGGGATGATTTGCGTTTAGGTGGTACTTGAGACTGGAAGAGCTCCTACAGTACATTTACATTAGTCATTTAGCAGACGCTTTTATCCAAAGGGACTTACAAAGAGTGAGGGAGCAACAAGCGATATGTCATACAGGAGCCATAATACATTAGATCTCAATACAAAGTTACTGGTTTCAACTAAAGCTAGACCACTACCTGTTGAGAGAAAGTGTTTTTTTTTAAACCAATTCCGCATTGCACAAGGTGCAAACAACCTTAGTCTTGTCGATGTTTCTATTGGGAAGCTTCTTAAAAATTAATATTCCCTGACGCAAACCCGGCGGCTTCATAGCTGCATCCATGTTAGCACGTCACGTTTGATGCGGTAATTTCACAGTAACGTTATGTTGTGTTCAGACCAAACGCGAATGGCGTGTCAAGCGCGAGTGATTTATGTGTTAATGCAAAGAGCCAATAGACCTACTTGCTGCGCGAATCGCGCGAATGAAGCCCTGGTTATGAGATGATGAGGCGGCTTCTGCTTCCGCGAATGACGCGAATCACGCGAGTTGAAAAATCTCGTTCTCGCCCCGTACAGTGCAGTTAAGCTGGTATACATCCGCGCTAAAATATCAAGGTGAAAGTCATCATAGCTTGTGTAGTATAGACCCAGCTCCCAACCCAACTTTGAGAATAGATTAACGCCGACATTTTTTTTAACGCGCGATAATAGTCTCACTGCGTTAACGGCGTTAACGGCCCACTACTAATATATATATATATATACTGTATTAACATTCAACGTCATCTACGACCGCATGTTGGCGTTAAAAAAATAAATGTATTAAAATACATTAAAAATGATATGATACTATGGCATAAGACTTGTGACCCTCTCCGTTTCGAGTCACTTTTTCCCAGAAAGGGAATATTCCTTAATGGCAAGTTAACGGCTCAAAACAATACTTGTCACATGTGAAACAACCACATATTTGTATCAAACATCTTACCGTCTGTCGTAATTTTAAGATGATATTTACGACTGCTTTTGTTTCGAGAATTTGGATTCTTCTTCATTTTTTCCTAAAATCAATCTTGAGAACAATTTTAAGAACTTTCTTAAACCAAGTTTTTTTTTTCGGGAATACCTAGCATTTTTCTTAAGTTTGAATATAACAAAAACATGTCAGTTAAGAAGTATTTCTTTTTAAGAATGTTTTGTGAATCCGGCCCTTGATGTTTATATACTGTACTGGATGCAAACTACAGTTGTTATTTAAAAACCAACAAAACAGCAGTATTAAGTACATACATAAAGATCTTTGTCAGAAATTGTGTTCATCGTACACACAGATCGACTATTGACACAAAAGTGTTTGTTTCAGACACAGATGGAGACAGAGCGGTTCTGTAGCACAGCTTTCATTTCTATCTGAAAATGAAAGATCAACATATCGTTTGACGTGAAGGGAGTGGGTTTGTACCTTCTTTCTCCAGCTCACTCACTCCACAGCGTTTCACCTTAAATTTGGCCAGATACGGCGCTTTAGCGGCACTGAAATGACAAACACAAAGTGAAACGCATCAGATGGACGTCAGCTGTTAAAGAAGAAGATGATGACGTAATGTTCGCTCTACCTCTGCATTGGTGTCCCAGATTTATAGTCAATGTCTAAGACGATGGCCTCCGGGTTACTGGGCAGATAACAGCCTAAAACATCATCAAGAATGTTTCAGAATCAATATTTAAAGTTGTCATAAGTTCAGATTGTTGTGGTTTTGAAGAGATGTTTTTTATAACCTGGCTGGACTTTGATATCAGACAGAGCTCTCAGACACGCTCTCCTGCGCGCGTCTCCTTTAGGAATGGGTCTAGATAAATACAATTTTATTAACATTAAACTTGATCGACTTCTTAATCAACTAATAAATACAGACTGTGGTCAGTGATGTCAGACGGGGGTCTCGTGTACTTTATAATGGCTGAGACATTGGTGATCTTATTGAAGAAGTCAAACTCTCGCTGGTAGAAATCTTTGGCCGGACCGGACAGAGAACCGATGATCTCCTCAACCATCTGCTCCAGAAGATCCCCAATGTCAGCTAGAAAAAACACAAAACAAACACGACATGAACACCACGGCTGATGAGAGAAGAGATGAGGAGGAGTTTAACTCACCATCTTTATGATGTCCCTCCTCATCCGTGAAGATGTTGGTCTTCATGTTCCAGATGAACTGATGTGCGAGAAGCTGAGACGTCTGAGCCGCCCACAAGATGTATTCTCTCACATATCCCATCTACACACACACGTTTAGATTTAGTAGTTCACATAACACGAGTTATCAGAAGAAAGTGAACTAAAACAAACTATCCAATATTTGCTATAAAATATGTGCTCTTATGACAATGAATATGTGAGACCTTGACCGCTATATACCCTCAACATATGACAAGTTTTCTCTCACAAATGTGCGGTTTCTCTTCAGAAGACGTTTATTAACACACTCCAGTCATCTGGATTACTTTAATGATGATGTTTGTGCTTTTAAACTTCAACATTTGTGTCCCGCACATATTAACATCAAAACATTTCAATGTAATATTTTACCAGGTTTCACTTAATTAAAAATAATTCATATACATCAGGGATGGCACCTTTGCAAGTCTTTTCAAAGAAACAGTTCGAGGCCCCGAATTTATTTTTTAATCACTGTATTTCGGCCACTAGCATGTTAAGTTAATTCTATCCACCCTTTATTTTATTTGGTTATGTTACTATTTTACAATCACTAAAATATTCTTTCTAAAGAAATAAAGTAAATTTAGTTCAGTTGGACGCTACAGATGAGTTAAGCCGCGTCTGCTTCATAAAGTTTCTTATTAAGGGCGAGTCAAGTCGATGGCGAAAACAAAAGGATAAGAGAAGGTTTGTTAGTATTTCGTTCCTTTCATATCAGGTATTTTGTCTTTGTTTTATTTCTATTGTGTATTTATTAAAATAACAGTTATTTATATAATATATATATATAATAATATTATATAATTACGTGACCCTTATATTATTCAATATCCTTATTTGTTTTTATTCATAAATCTACATTAAATATAAGCGGTTAACTACATTAAATATTTTTGCTAAAGGATTGTTTAAAAAAACGAAACATTTTGAGGCTAATTTTTTACAAGAAAATGTAAGCTGTAAAGATCTAAAGTTAAAGATGGAAAATGTTGTCAAAAGTTTATAAGTCGGTTTCCTTTATATTTCAAATAGCATATTTTCCCACTTACCCCGACATTTATACATTTGCAAAAATAGCTTGGAGAAGATTTCCTTTATCCAGCGATCTCATAACGTTGCATTTAATGCCATGGTGGCATGTATTTCAATTACTCTAACAGGATATTTTGAAAGTAAAGTTCTTTAAGTTTCTTTTTTTTATAATTTTGACGACATTTTTCCCTCAAGTCCCCTAAACATTAACCCTGGTGCATAGCAAAGGCCGCTACAGGATGGCATGAGGGCGAGTAAATGATGACCGAGTGTTCATATTTGGGAGAAGATGTTTGGAATCGAGCAGAATGTGAATTGCAGTGGATTTGGACTGAAATACCTTGTCATAGCGCAGAGCCTGAACGATCTGAGGAATGTAGAAGAGAATAGCGTCCTGTTGAAAGACACATGAATGACACATTAAGCATCGTCTCTGATTAAGAACTTCATCAGCGAGCGTGTTCTAGTGTGATGTACCGGTGGGAACGAGCGCAGGACTTTAACAGCGTATTGTGCGGTCAGTGGGTGCGGTGGATACATGCTGGAGAAATACGACAGGCCTGTGGGGGGGTCGGCCGGAGCCCAGCATAAGATATGACTCAACTCTGGAGAATCGGCATCTATAGTGTGCCACGTCACTAAGAACTGAAGAACAAAACTCATGAAGATCAAAGTCTGTATACGATGTATTATTTTGATATTTGAAGTATTTCTTTTGTTTTGAGTTTCACCTTCACAGCTTCAGGAATATCGCTGACCGCTCCTGGATCGAGACGAACCAAACGTGTCACCTCTGAGAAAATGGCTTCTGTGTTCTTGAACCTTTAAAACACGACAACATACAGAACACGTGATCTGATGAGAGAAGACACAGATGATGTCATCACACACACACAGACCTGGCAGGCAGTTGTAGGGCGAGGTAAGGTGCGATGCTCCAGGCCAGGTTCACGTTGTCTTTCCACTGTTTCTCGGTCAGACTGATGTATTTGGATCTCCAGTTGGCGATGCTGGTCTCCACAGACTGCTCAGCGGATATCTGAAGCTCCTGACTGCCCAGAGGACTGTACCATGTGGTCAAACGCTCCACCTCACTCGCCTACGCAAACACACAACACAAGAACATTAAACAACACATCTGTCTGAATGATACCTTAAATCGATCCTGTAAAAGACATTCATGAGAACATTTGAGATTATATCTCACCAGCAGAGCCAGAAGCAGTGTTCTGCGCTTCATGAAGTACTTATGCAGCTGTGTTCCTCTGTTTGTCTTCTTCGACAGACCTGAGAGAGAGAATTGAATCATCTTGTACAATATCATTCCACGGCATCATCAGGGAGAAAAGGGAGAAGACGTAAGATCTTTGTGTGTGAGAACCTGATTTTTTGGAGAGAGTGGAGACTCCACTGGACAGCGGGTATGTGTTGATCCAGCCCTGTGTGACCGTCTGTCTGGAGCCCACGGCCGCGTCCAGACTGCTCCTGGAGTCATTGACCGCCATCACAGACAGACTGTGCACAGACACATCCTGAGGATCTGACACAAGACACAAACACAACTACACTTCATATGACTATTTTCACATGACAAAGGCTGTAGTGAACTAAGGTAAAATTCCTCCATACTACAGTGTTTTCAAAGTATAATACATCATTTACACTAGTTTAACTAAGTACTACAGTTAATTCAACAGCAACACTTTGTATACTCCCATTTACTATAGTAAATACTGTTCTACATAGTTCACTACAGTATTTACTAGAGCGTATCAGTTTACTATAATAAATGCTTCAGCACACTGCAATATTTACTACTGTTTATCAATTTACTATAGAGATAATACAACAAATATTATAGTATCCTATAATTTACTACAGTTTATTATGACATATACTATCATACACTATGGTATTAAGTATCAATTCAATGTATATATAATACATTTACATTTACATTTACTTTACAGTTACAGTTTCTTTAAGAAACGCCTGAAAACACATCTCTTCCGCCAACATCTGACTGATCTGTTCTGACTCTTTTCTTCTCTACTCTTAAAAAATAAAATAAAAATAAAAAATAAAAAAATGTATGAATGGTTCCGTATACTGTGTTAGGCTATATGAGACTAGTCTTCTTTTTGATTGCACTTATGCTTTTGTTGTACTTATGCTGTCCTAATTGCTTCCATTATCTACCCCACTTGTAAGTCGCTTTGGATAAAAGCGTCTGCTAAATGACTAAATGTAAATGTAAATGTATATAATACTACAAATACTACAGTATACTATAATTTCCTTCAGTTTATTATGGCATATAGTACAGAACAGTATTTGCTAGTGCGTATCAGATCACTATAGATATAATACTGCAAATACTGTAGTATACTATAATTTACAAAAGTTTATTATGACATACGGTCTAGTAAAACCTGTAGTGTACAATAGTATATCAATTCACTATAGATATAATACTGCAAATACTGTAGTATACTATAATTTACAAAAGTTTATTATGACATATACTATAGTACACTACAGTGTTTACTAGCGTATCAATTCACTATGGATATAATACTACAAATATTATACTATGCTATAATTTACTATTATGACATATTCAACAGCATTTGCTAGAGTCTATTGATAGTAGTATACTACAATTCACTATAGTTTACTATAGTAAATACTGCAGTTAATCCATTTTACTATTTAGTCAATATACAAACTAATACTAGAGTATACCAGTATTATGTCCATGTTGTTTAATAGAATCTTTAGTTGAATGTAGAGGAGTTGTTACCTGGTGGTACAAGTTGTGAAGCAGTGAGATATTTCTTATCTGACAGCAGACACGCGTAAAACTTTATAATAATACTGATGTCCTCACGCAGACGCTTGTCTGGCTGTGTGGGGAACCGCGGCGCCACGCTGACACACACACACACACACACACAGCATTAACTCATCTAAAACTAAATATATTCCTTCATTATTTCTTGTTGTGCGTTTGTGTTTGTTCACCTGAAGTAATCAAAAGCTGTGGAGTAGATTTTCTCTCTGAGGACATTACGAATGGTGGCGTTTGTCACAACATCAGCATGCAGAAGAGTAAGAGCCAGAGTCAAGAGCCTGAAACACAGTGTAGTGTGCGCATTCAAGAAATGCATCAATGATCATATAAACGCTGTCAATCATGCACAGATGCAGAGGTGTTGTGTGTGTGAAGCATCACCTGAATCTGGGTCCTATAGCAGCTACATGACGGTTCAGACCGCTCTTGGGTCCACCGACACTGATGGAGAGAGCTCTCTGAAGCAGACCCATGAAGATCTCCACCTGATCTGCACTGCTGTACTTGGCGATTTCAAATCTCTGCACTAAAAACTACACAAACACACTTTATGATGATGTGAGGTTTACATGTTTATTTTAATGCATATCACAAGCCTCCCAGAATAAACAATACTGTAGAATACCATTATACTATATTATATATATTGTACTAATATTTACTATAGAAATCTGTGGTGTAAAAGTAGAATACTTTAACTTCCCATTCTGGTAATGCATACTATAGTATTCTGTAGTATTAATGAATCGACACTTAATACTGTTGTATAAGTTAATATTTACTATAGTAAACTTTGGTATACTACAGTACAGTATTTTCATTTCCCATTCTGGTAATGCATACTATAGTATTCTGTAGTACAGGTTTTTCTTACAGTCAATTAATAAACCGTAGTACACTATAATATTTACTATGGTAAGGTTTCAACATTTGAATATGGTTTGCTAAAGCACTAGGTAGTGATCAGGTATTATTGTGAAGTGATATCTGAAACAGTATGCAGTATGTCAGAATAAACACAGTGTACAGTACTGTGCGCTCTGGTTGTAGAAGGTTATCCAGGTTTTCCATGCATATAGAAAAAAATGAGCACACTTTAAGAAGCTTGTTTGCTGTATACGACAACGAGAGTTAAAGTAGTTTGTGTGATACAGACCTCAATCCAGAGAGAATGTGGGGTGACGTCAGGTGGCCGGGGGACGGGCTGACGCTCCTCTGACGCTGCTAAAGGATCCGCCTCCGGTTCCATCTCAGAGAAGAGACCCATCTTCAGCTCCACAGTCATCTGCCACGCTCCTGCCATCTCACGCATAAACTACACACACATCGGCGTGAGCTCCGTGTTTCACATCACACTGCTGTACCTGTCAATCACACGTCTGGAGCATCACCTGTACTTCGATCCCGGCGTGTGCGGCGAGCAGCCACTCCCAGCACGCGATGGCCGTCTCCATGCCCTGCTCCACAAACATCTTCAGAGGAGACCAGCACAGATGATGAAGTAACTGAAGATCCAGCTCTGACAACAGACAGACAGAGAGAAAGTTTGTCATTAAGAGATCATCCGTATGTTTAGTGTGGATGTGAGTTACCTTTAGTGCTGATGAGGAGCGCTGTCATTTTAAACATGTTCTGTGTGAAAGCATCCGAATCTTTTTTCTTCAGAGCTTCAGACATCTGACACACCATCAGCTTACTGAGATTTGACTCGCTGTGTGTCGCCCGGGCGAACTGCAGCATCCCTGCCACCTACACACATGAAAAACATATGAAATACACAAAACACACAATAAACAGTGTCTGAGTTAATGTCCAGGTCTCATTTCCAAAAGAACACATTATTAAAATATTTTTATTAAAGGGATAATACACTCAAAAATCGAAATTCTGTCATCATTTACCCTCAGATTGTTCAAACCTGTATAAATGTCTTTGTTCTGCTGAACACAAATGGAGATATTTGTAAGAATGTCGGTAACTAAACAGATCGCCCATTCACTGCCATAGTAGGGAAAATAAACACTATGGGAGTCAATGGGGGATGAGATCTGTTCGGTTACTGACATTCTTACAAATATCTCCAATCAGTGGGTGAGTAAAGGATGACAGAATTTTCATTTTTGGGTGAATTATCCCTTTAATACATTAAATTGAAACAAAACGGATCTAAAATATTTTTAAATGACTGTAATGCACGAGCAAATCCTCATTTTCATTGCTGTGATTTGTCTGTATTTTTCACATTTTTTCAGACTTTCTCAGGAATTTCTTTATGCAAAACATATTTTTTGTATGTGTCTTTTACTTTTGTGGTTAACTATTTAAGGTAATGAAGTTAAATCATAAACACTATGAAGTGTTTGTACTTCTCCAGTGTAGCGGTTCCTCAGGTTCATAGATGCCATGAAGTTGGAATAATCTTTCTTCACACAGGTGGGTCTTTCGGTCAGCTGGGTCACCTGAAGATGATAAAACTCAAACATCACTATCATCACATCCGTGTCATCACATCAGTGTCATCACATCCGTGTATTCACATCAGTCATCACATCAGTGTACAACCAATCAAAGTGTTAATAAACAACAATTAAAAAAATAAACGCTGCTTTACAAACCTAAGGAAAAGCTGCCTGGGAGGAAGGGGGAGGGTCACATAGCAGACCACGCCCACCAATCCTATGACCAGCCAATCAGGCACACACACAGATGAGTTAACAGGCCAGCAGATGTGATGGAGTACAGACAACATAAAACAAGAGTAATATGGCACAACACACATCAGCATAACATTTAAAGCCAAAAATAAAATTAAAGAATAAAATGACAATGCTTTACAAACCATAAATGAAATTAAATAAACAAATATAGAGACTTACAAATGAAATTAAAGTGTTACCTTTTACTTCACTCAAAATCAGCCACACACACTAACACACACTAACAGATCTTCTGTCAAATGCAAATTAGCACATGTGTGTGAGAATGACAGAATCTAAGTTTTCTCGCTCTACAGTTTGGGGAATTTATTTAAAACAACATAAATATCCATGCATACCACACTTTCTTTCACCAAATAAACAAAATAATTTAATATTTAATAAATATACCAGATACTAAAACTTATTAATGTGTAAAATGCAGAGGCTTCACCTAACTTTTTTTAGAACGTTTAAGTAGTTATTGATTGATTTATAGAAAGGGAGAATAAAAATGATTTAAAAAGTGAATGAAATTGATAAACTCAAATAAAGTTTTTGTTACTGAAGCCTAAATCTGAGCTGCTAGTTGTAGTAGAGTAGGCGGGGCGAGACCGTGGTTCGAGTCCGGTGAGTAATTGTGAATTAGCAGTTGTGCGCACACCGGGCTCGAATCACGTAGGAGATAGGGAGCATATAAAAGGAACGAGTGACCGGACCGTCGAAGAAAGAGGACCAGGCCCGGACACATGTTAATTTTATATTTATATTTGTATTTATATTTATGTTTTGTTCGCAGGCGATCGTCCGTTAGGGGCCGCCGGCTGTTATATTACTTTATTAAATGTTTTAAAATGTCTTCCGGTTCCCGCCTCCTTCCTTCCCTTTTATGGAGATTTGTTACACTAGTGTTTTAACATTCTAATGCTAAGTGACACGATTATTTATTTATTTAATATCACCAGTAAAATCTTCATTAATAAACAGTGAATATTTCTCCCAGATTGATTTATTTTGATCCTCTGTATACTTCGTTTTACCTTAATCTGGCTCAAAATCTCACAAACCATCTGAGTTAGCATCTAGTGTTGAGAACACAGTGTAAGCAGAGATGATGCGTGTTTTGGGCAGTAACAGGGATGAAGGGAGTTTTTTGGCAAGTAACATGGATGACGGGTTTTTGTTTGCTGTAACAGGGATGATGTGTGGGGTTTAAGGGCAGTAACAGGGATGATGTGTGGGGTTTAAGGGCAGTAACAGGGATGACGAGTTGGGATTAGGGGCAGTAACAGGGATGACTGGAGAAGTTTTTTGGGCAGTAACCGCGATGACAGCATTTATTCTTTTCCAGTAACAGGAATGATGGGTGTTTTGGGGGCAGTAACAGAGACTCGTGTGTGCTTTCTCACCCCGAGCGTTGAGCTCTGACGGTTGTATCCTGCAAAACTCAGAATACTTTCGGTGGCCATCGCCAGACCGGTGTGCTGTGACAAACCCGGCATCCAGTTCTGATGTTTATTCAGATACTCCTACAAAACACAAAGAACAGATGTATTCATCTGTAGCTCCTTATAAAAATACTCTGGTGTCCTGTGGTGCCTTGATCTGTGTTGTGCTCACCTGAAGATGGGACTTGGTGACCGAAGCAGCCCATTTCATGGCCTCTTTCAAGATCTCTCCACAGCGGGCGGCAAAGTCTTTTACAATGCCCTAAGTAAAAAACACAGAGCTTAGACCGGTCTCAGACAGAGTTCATCTATGACACGTGTAAGGCTTGGTTTGGTCTCACCTCTCTGGCCTCATGTGTGTCTGGTACTGTTATTCTGTATGGAGTGTCGGGGATGTCGTAGTACGGCTGATCTTTATGAATGTCCTGTCAGATGGAAACAGACTATGGTGTTATTTGGCTGACATACAAGTGTAAATGTGTTTAACTGTGGTCACGTAGGATCTAATGGAGACTCACAGCGCTGAGAGAGAGAGACAGAGTCTGTAAGATATCCAACATGCTCTTCAAAACTCTTCCACTCCACAAGAGATGAGGAAACCTGAAGGAGACATGGACAGAAGCAGATGTCAATATATTGCTAATCTAACAGCTAACTCTTACAAGCATAAAACTACGTCTGAGAACATGATTTGCTGAATGGTTTCTAAGGGGTTTTGGAAGAGTAACAGCCGAAAAAGCCGAGATCCACCAAAAACAACGGAGTCATTTACGTTTCAGCGAGTCCAGAAAGATATTTGTCTGCAACCCTGCGGATCCTTTTGTGGGTGTGGTTAAAGTTGACCAATAGGAACTGTGCGTGTCGCTCAAGCTCCTCCTCGTGCTCTTTAGTCTTGGGCTGAAACAGTGAGCGGTACGATCATCAATAATCAATGATCACAAATCCTACTGCTGAGAGAATCTGAAAAAACTGACCTTCTCAGCCATCATCTGCAGGAAAACCTCAAAGACTTTATCACCCACACATATCACACACTGCATCATACCTGCACGTGTGTGTGTGTGCACGTGTGTGTGAGTGTGCACGTGTGTGTGTGTGTGTGTGTGTGTGTGTGCACGTGTGTGTGAGTGTGCACGTGTTTGTGTGAGTGGTTGAGAGAGAGAGAGACCAAGAGAGAGAGTGTCATTACTTGTTTTATGTATAAAATTTTTCCAATAATGAAACTACACAGAATCATGCAAAAAAAATGAAAATTCGACACAGAGAGGAGATCTCACTAAGAATGAGTAAACCTATGTACATTTTACATTTACATTTAGTCATTTGGCAGACGCTTTTATCCAAAGTGACTTACAGTGCACTTATTACAGGGACAATCCCCCTGGAGCAACATGGAGTAAAGTGTCTTGCTCAAGGAGACACTGGTGGTGGCTGCTGGGATCAAACCAGCAACCTTTGATTTACCAGTTCAGTGGTTTAACCCACTAGACCACCATCTCCACATTCTATGTACAATTAAACAAAGTTATTTAGATGATCTTCTTTAAAGAATATATTTATTGATGTTCAACTTTTAAACACAACAACTTATCAAATAAACAAAAATAGAAAAATACATACATACATTTATTTGTTTATTTTTGAAGTTGCTCTACAAGAATTCATTTTTATTTGAGTTTTTTTTGAGCTTTTGTTAATTTTTATGATTTTGGTGATTTAAATTTATTTCAGTTTATTGTTGACGCAGCATTTCAATTTCTAAATTTAAATGTTAAATGTTTTGGTGTTCAACTTTTTCAATAATTTTTAGGTCAACATTTTATTTGATTTCAATAAACAGAAACGTTTTCCAATTTTACATTTTAGTACGCTAAAATAACTTTGAATGCCGATCAGTAAAAAGAACTGTATTAAAGTGTATTTTCTGACCTGACTTGTCTTTCTGGATTGCTTTGTCCTCAAAGTACCTGAACATCACCTGGAAACGGTCGGCATCATTTGAGTGCAACATCCTGAGAGAGAGATTAAGACAGAGAGAGTGAGAGAGAGAGAGAGAGAGAGAGAACAGATGCTGATGGGTAAATTACACATTAAATCACTAGAATAATATTCATTAAGAGGGAGGAGTTATTCTAAATAAAGACAGGAGTGGTGAGCGTCTTTAACCTCATGTACTCGAGTCTGTAGACAGACAGCAGATATGTGCACATGGCAAAGTCCAGTTTATTGATGAGAGCAGCCGCCTCCGGTGACGGATCCAACAGATTGATGATAGTGCTGCGCAGTTCACTTAACTCCGCCTATACAGAATAAAAATAAAGTATAACGTCGAGAATACAGTTAGTACAAGTAATTGTGTTGAGACTGTCGAGAGTTTTGTGTACGGGTGTAACGGTGTCGTTCTTCAGTGCAGAGTTATACTGGAGCTCTGAGCGGAGCGGCTCTCCGCTGGGAAACGTCAGCAGAGGAGATTTAGTGGCGATTTCACAAACACCCTCGTACCATTCCTCCGGCCACAGACCTACAACACAAACACACAAGCAGACAGTAAAAACACTCCTCACAACACACGCAGGTCCGCACATTTCGCAGAGATACTGGTGCCGTTTTATTTGGTTACCGGATCCTTCCACAGCAAACCCCATGACCACAGAATACAGCCAGAAATCTCTGAAGAGCTTCTGCAGACGTGGTTTGGCTTCTTTGATGGGAGGCAATCGACGGGTTAACTGAAAAAAAAAAAACAGAACCACTTGTACATTTCAGATGTGAGAACTTCGCTTAAAGGGTTAAAGGGACGGTTCACCCAAAAATCTAAACTCTGTCATTCATTTATTCTCTCTCATGTGGTTGTAAATCTGTAAGCGAGTCTTTCTTCAGTGGAACTTCAGTGGTTTTGTGTTCATACAATGGAAGTCAACGGAGTTCAGTGTTGTTTGATGATCAACGTTCCTTAAAAGATCTTCTTTAGTGTCCTGCCACAGAAAGAAATTCGTACAGGTTTGTCATTTTCGGGTGAGCTATCCCTTTAAAGCAGACAGGTTGCGAGGCTGTTTGAACTCAGTTCTGTTTGATCAGTGAAGACCCAAAGTCCAGTCGAAGAACGTTTTCACAAACAAGAGACTACAGAGGGAGAGAGAAGGTAAGAGGTTTACTCCAGCATTAAAAAGACTTTGAAAGACCTTTCGTTCAAAACATTTCATGAATTAAGACGTTTAAAGCGGGTTTTGTTTTTTCAGGATGTGGTTTGTTTGGATCGTAGCTGTCGTCTCTCTCCTGAGCACCCCCGCTCTCGCCGGGGTAAAAGATCTCGGATCACACTTCAGTGGACAACAGGTGGATGCCCGCGGACACGCTCCCGCTGTAGAAAACACAGACATCGAGTCCATTCCCCTGGACTTCCACCGTGAGAACACGGTCACCAACGATCTTCCTCTTGAAGGACTGGATGAAGAAGATTACATCGACTTTGATAAGATCCTGGAGGAAGGTGAAGACGACTACAGCGATGGTGATGCCATCGACGAAATCTCCACCCCGGCCCCTGACCTCGACCTCTTCTCAGAACCCACCGACCCCAAAATACGGCGGGCACGCCTCTTACGCCTTTTCCACGGGCGAACACGCCTGCAGCGCATCAACGTGGTCAACGGCCGCTTTGGCTTTAGGCTTTATAGAAAAATTCGCAATAGACTCAATCAAACTGACAACATCTTATTGGCCCCTGTTGGAATCTCCATCGCGATGGGTATGATGGCTCTAGGGGTCGGGCCAAATGCTCACGAGCAACTCTACCAAACTCTGGGGTTTTCGGAGTTCGTCAACGCCAGCGCTCAGTACGACAACACGACCGTGCATAAGCTTTTCCGCAAGCTCACGCACCGGCTCTTCCGCCGAAACTTCGGCTACACGTTACGTTCAGTCAACGATCTGTACGTGAGACAAAACGTGCACATTCAGGATGGGTTCCGTAGCGGTGCCAAGAAGTATTACTTCGCTGAGCCCCAGTCTGTGGACTTTTCTGACCCTGCTTTCTTGGTGAAGGCTAACCAACGCATTCAGAAGATCACCAAAGGTCTGATAAAAGAGCCGCTGAAGAGTGTCGACCCCAACATGGTCGTGATGCTTCTGAACTACCTCTACTTCAAAGGTACAGTAAACCCATACACACCCCATTCCAAGTGATTTTTGATTTGAAACGTGATCTGAAAGTCACGGTTGTGTTGCAGGCACGTGGGAGCAGAAGTTTCCCAAGGAGCTGACGCACTACCGGAACTTCCGCGTGAATGAGAAACAGCAGGTGCGTGTTCCCATGATGCAGAACAAGGGCAGTTATCTGGCGGCGGCCGACCATGAGCTGAACTGCGACGTGCTGCAGCTGCCGTATGCTGGAAACATCAGCATGCTCATCGCCGTCCCTCAGAAACTCTCTGGGATGAGATCTCTGGAGCAGGAGATATCGCCAACCCTCATCAACAAGTGGCTCAACAACATGACCAACAGGTGAAAAAGTTCTTATGATTTTATTTTATTGTATTTAGCCTAGTCGTACAAGCGCTCGTCCATCCTGGAACCGAGCATCAGATTCTATGGAAAGGCTTCAATCGGGGTTTGGTATACGACTCATTTTCTTTTTCTTTTGAGGTAATAAATGGGGTAATGGTTACTGATGTGGTTTAGATCTACCATTGTTGGATGTCGGATAGCAATGCTGTTCCAGTACCAACATACACTCTTAATAAATTTACATTTAGTCGTTCACCACAGGGGTTCCCAAACAGCCCGGGACCTCCAAAAAACAACAGTGCCAGTGACTCGAGATCCTCGGAGTTGGTTTAAGTATACAAACGTTGCACGCAACTGCACACATGTAGTTATTAGGTCTATCCAAACACACACATAATGACAACACAAAAGAAAAATATTATTTTATAGGCCTAGTTATTAATCATTACTTTACTTATTGTTATACATTATATATATAAAAAATTAGAAACTATTACTATACGGTCAAATTTCATCTAACAGATGCGAGTGCTGATGGATGTCCTCTTTATAAACGTCGTCCTATACGGGAGAATAGCATTTCTGACTGCAGCGCCTCCGTGCGTTGTCTTTGGCCCAAACGTTTCATTTCGACAAATAAAAAAATCCAGAATTTCAAGCATGAAAGATAATCTGTGTGCACATTGACATGCAGCAGATAACCTTATGTGGTTAGTAATGTTGTAAATATCACAATCATCTCAGGGGTCACGGTTGAGAGGGGGAATCCAAAGGCTGATGGCTTTATTTTTAACGTACGATATGTAACTTTAATGTAATGTAATTTTTACATTTTGTAACACTTACTGATTTAGTACACTCTAAGATTTCTGGAAATCATCACAACGCATCAGTAAGCCTATCGCAGAATATGAAGCGAAGTACCAACATTTTTATTTATCTTTTTGTAAGGAAAAGAAAATGGTAGAAGAGAAATAGAAGTCTGTGTTATTTGATAAGGTGTTGACGGAAGAGATGTGCTAAAATAAAATAAAGGAGCTGTGAATGT